>NW_021318490.1:578760-700662 GCF_001605985.2 Dendrobium catenatum | reverse complement strand
ATTTTATCAAATTGAAAGGAAGGCAGTTGAGATGCAACTTGAATGAAAGTTTCAACTCCCTCTATAAATTCAACTGTCAATCCTTTTCGAATCGGCAACAATCTGTTATACATCCAATATCTCTCTTCTTGGATAGTCATTTGGACGTTGAAGCAAATGTCACCCTACATAGTTATGAAAACATTTATTAGAATACATGCATGTGCAAACGTGTTATAATTTAGGCAAAGGGCATTAACCCAAGAAAGTTGCTATATAATATCTCTCCATCTAAACATCCTCATCTTTGTGTATGCTTTTTGTTGCTAACTAGACATTTGCAAGAGGATGTATCTTTGTGTATGCTTTTTGTTAATGCTATTCTTCTAGTTGATAAGACTAGAGAGGGGAGTTGAAGGTAAACTTGAATAATGGAGGTCAACCTTAGAGTCTAAAGGTTTTCACTTAAGTGTATCTAAAATTAGATGAGGATATTATCAGCATAATTCAAGTTGAGGATATTATCAGCATAATTCAAGTTGGATGGTTGAAATGGAGGAATGCATCGGGCTTGTTGTGCGAAAGAAAAGTCCCCCTCAAACTTAAGGGAAAATTCTATAAGATGGTGACACATGCAATGCTTTATGGTGCCGAATATTGGCCATTAAATGACAAGTGCGCATAAGTGGATTTACTTTTCAAATATATTCTCATTTTCATTCTCCCTCTTTCTTTTCCATATCTCTCCCTTTTCACTCACTCTCTCTCTCTCTACCCCTCCCTCTCTCTTTCGCTCTCTCACTCTCTCTCTTTCTAGTCGCTCTTTCTTTCTCTCTATCTATCGCTCTCTCTCTCTCTCTCTCTTGTTCTCGCTCTCTCTCCCTCTCACTCTCTTTTCACTCTCCCTCTCCCTCTCTTTTCTCTCTCTCCCTCTCGATCTCTCGCTCTCTCTATCCCTCCTATTCTCTCTCTCTCTCCCTCTCACTCTCCTTCTCCCTGTCTTTTCTCTCTCTCCCTCTCGATCTCTCGCTCTCTCGCTCTCTCTAACACTTGCTATTTATCTATCTCTCTTGTTCTCTCTCTCTCCCTCTCACTCTTCTCTCTCTCTCTCTTGCTCTCTCATATATCTCTCTCCCTCTCCCTCTCTTTTCTCTCCCTCAATCTCTCTCTTCCTATCTTGCTCTAACTCAAAGTCACAATCAACAAAATTGATCTACCCTAAACTAAAATAACACTTAATAAAAAAAAATTAGATCTAACAAAATGATTACAACATTACATCTTTTCTTACTACCTAAATCATCCAAAATATCTCTAACACTTGAAAATGTGTAGTGAGAACAAATAATCAAAGAAAAACCATAAAAAAATAACCTTAAAATAGAAATTGGACGGTTTGGGGTCAGACTAGGTCGGTGGTCGGACATCGGAGTTTAACCGTCAGCGGTCGGAGAAGCTTTGTCGGTGGCGGTAGGATTGGGGTCGGTGGTCGTAGTAGATTCATCGGCGGTGGTCGGACGAGCGGAGGCAAGCGTAGGCGATGGCAGAGCGATCGAGAGAGAGAAGGAAAGAGTAAAAATGAAATACGAGGCACGGGTCTGGTAGTTTTAAGGCTTCTACCGGCGGTCCAAGCCGCCGGTAAACCGTCGGTTCATATTGATGTCCGGCAGTTTAACGTTGGTTTAGGGACCGCCGCTAGTACCGGCGGCTTAACATAGCAAAATCATCGGTTAGGCCGCCGTTAAAAGCCGGCGGTCACACCGTCGGCTATGCCGACGGTAACACCGGTGGTCTATGAATCGCCGGTTAGAACCGCTAGTAATGGGCATTTTTCCTGTAGTGAGTTGAGTTCTCTGCTTGCTTCAAGAGGAAGTAAAAGGAGTTGGGTTCTCTGTCTGCTTCAGGAGGAAGCAAAAAAAGTTAGGTTCTCTGCCTTCTTTTGGAGGAAGTAAAAGGAGTTGGATTCTCTACCTCACCTGGGTTGGAAGAAAGGAGGTTCATATAGGCTTCTCCATCTTATTGTGGGAACAAAATGAGAGACATTGAGTTTAGTGTAATACTCAAAGGGTGCCTCCGAGGAGTGGAAGTAGGTCATGTTGATCAAACCACTATAAATCTTTATATTCTTTATTATTACTTCCACATTTATTTTTTTGCACTTTTATTTCTGTGGTGAATCTTGGTTTTTTTTTAAGATCGTGTTTTGATTGTGAAATATTTTTTTCAAAAGACCAATTCCCCCCCCCCCCTCTCGGTTAGTCTTTGGACTAGTTCACAAGGGCTTAACATCCCTAATGAACTTTCAAGTGATTTCAGAGCGTGATTCATAAAAATAAGTTTGAAAACTTTTTTAATTTTGATTTATGGCTAACATTATTAATCGAAGGATATTTTATTACACGTCCACCTTTGTTTGATATTTTTTTTTTTTGATTTTTTGAAAACTTGCATGTCTACATTTTGCAATCATTTGATTATCGTGTGGATGCTTATTAAGGAAGGATATACACCACCTTCTCGTGAACTTAATGACATTAAAATTGAAATTCCTTTACTGAATGGACTTTTGATGAAAGAGATTTAGCACAACTTAATGCAAAATGCTTGAACAGTTTTTTGTGCTTTGAAATCTAAAGATTATATGTGTGTTTCAACTTGTGTAACTGGTAAAGAAATTTGGGATAGATTATGTGTAACTTATGAAGGAACCAATGAAGTTAAACAATCTGGATTGAATATTCTTTTGCATGACTAAGAACTTTTTCGTATGAAATCTTCTGAATCAATTTTTGAAATATATACAAGGTTTACTCAAATTTTCACCTCATTGCATGCTTTAGGAAGAGAGCTAACTAATTATGAAAGGGTCAATAAAATTTTTAGATGCTTGTCTTCTTCTTTTGATTTTAAGATCACTGTAATTATTGAATCTAAAGATTTAAACACTTATTTGATTAATAACTTATTTGGATCACTCATTGCTTACGAGCAAGGGGTGAATCAAAGAAATCTTGATGCAGGTGAGAAAAAGAAGGAGAAAATTATAGCACTAAAAGCTAACAACCCAGACACTGATTATTTCAAATCTGAGAACGATGATCTTGCCTTCATTACTAGGAAATTCAAAATCTTTTTAAGGAAGAAGAAAAACGACCATCAGAAGTGGAAAAGAGATAAGGATAGCAAAAATTATAAAAGTTCTTCCGTTGTTATTTTATTTGAATGCAGGAAGCCTGTACATGTTAAAGTTGATTGTCCTACACTTAAGGAGCACCCAAGCAAGGAGAAGAGTGAGGAGAAACCCAAATACATGAAGGACAAGAAGCAATCCCAAAAGGTGTTCTAGGCGAATTCTACATTTGACTCCTCTGAAACTGAAGCAGAGGAGGAAACCACAAACTTGTGTTTAATGGCCGATAATCAACATGAATAATCTGATCAAGAAGAGGTATGTAAACCTACCTATGATCAATTAGTTGAAATTTGTGAGAAAATTTATGCATCATATAAAAAACTTAAAAAAATTCATGCTAGTTTGAAATTGGAGCTTTGAATTTATGAAAAGAGCATAAAATTTTGATGAAAGATCATTCCCAAATTGATAGCAATCACATGTATTTACTTGATGAGTTTGATGAATTGAATAAAAAGCACTCGGAGTTGGTTATTAAGCATGATGCATCCTACTCCTCACTTGAATCTAATTTTAAGACATACATTAATAAATCTGAACATAGGGAGCACAATTTGAGAGTTGATAATATTGATTTAAAAAGTGCTAACTTGAGGATAAAAGCTAAATTGAATGAACTTGAGATAAATTAGAATACATCAACACTTGATCTAAAGCCAAAACTTAGGAAGAGGCACTATAGAACAAATAGATTAGTAAATATTTTTCTTACAGTTAGATATTTTTCATGTGGCATGCTAAGACACAATGCACACACTTACGCCATTCACCATAGTACACATTGGGTATGGAGACAAAAATTGCATGATTCACAGCATAACACAAATGCATTGCATTCTTCTTTTCATAAGAAGGAATCCAAACCTAATTGGACTCCTAAATCTGACATTTGATTTTTTTATAGGTGTTCTCTCACCAAAGACCTAATGAGAGCATATGATACTTGGACAGCGGAGGCTCGTGGCTCATAATTGCTTAAACTTGCTGCTTAATAAATTCTGGATTGCATGTTTACTACTCTGTGATTATTGTTATTTTTTTCTTTTTGTTGACTTTTTAATTGTTTCATCTCTAATGTTTTTGTTTTCCTTTAAAATGATATTTTGTCTAGTTTTTTAGTTTTTGGAATTTTTATAGTCAATGTCTAAAACATCCCTAAATCAGTTAAAGGAAGAAACACCGTTAATTGTTTCCCTCCCTCTAATCTTTTTTAGTTGTGTAATATTCTTTTCTAAACAAAAGTCTATTTCAAATAAACAACTGGACTTTACAAATAAGATCTTTTCTATCTTGCTATAGTAATCTACCTTATATATATATAATATTCAAAAGTCTTTATATTACTTTCACATTCTTTAAAATCTTGTTGTTGCATTTATCATATGAATTTGATTCTATTTTCTGGTTTAATCTTCCCTTTATCAGAGAGTGAGATTTTCTTTTCTAATAACTAGAAGATATACTTACAACTAAGAATATTTAAGAGTTTTGAAAAGGGATCTAGCTTAAAAAAATAACAAAAAAGTGATCAATGATGCTAAAATAAAAGATGCACAATGATCGCCAAAAATTGAAAAATACACAAAGTGTACCAAAAATCAAAAGATGCACAAAGTGCGCCAATCAAATTGACGAGAGGCATAAAATGAGTCCACAAAATGAAATGCTTTCCTCCTTTTCAAAACCTTTAAATCTTAGAAGAGTTCATGTGTCACTTGATATTTTCAAATGCTTGATTTTAAATTTCATGATTGTGATAAATCACTTTGGTATATTATTCTATAAGACATTTTTTCTAGACCAAGTTTTGAACGAATCTCTTTTTCTTATCCAATTGGTTTGTTCTGAGTTAGGTCTCTTGTTTTCAAAAGACGATTTTGTCCTAAGAGAAGTCTGAGCTAGGGTTAGTAGGATCGGATATTCTACCTTTTTTTTGTTTCATCGAAGTTAACATATTGGTCTTACAAGTCCCTAAATTCAATCACCTAGAGATTTTATGTTCACACCTTGTTTTAAAAATTAAAAAAAAAAAGAACTTTTTGTTTTTTGTTTTATTTTTTTCTTTTTATCCTTTTTATATATTTTTTTAACTTTCTGATGTTATTATGTTTTTGGGCCTTCTCTGATCATCTCCATTCATCCTCTGATTTAAACTTTTTGTCACATCATTCCGGAAGATATTCACATCATCCTAGACGATCAGTTCAAATCACTTCAAAAAAATCATCTGCTGGTTGTTATGACCTTTCTGCTCTTTATCATTCTGGACGATGCATTATCGGCCTGAACGATCTTAACGTCTTTTTGCTTCAATCATCTGTGATCGTCCTGGACAATTCTCTTTCATTCTAGATGAAGTTATTCTATCTTTGCTCAATTTATGGAAAATTGGCCCGAATGATCCACCTGTTCGGCCTGGCCGATACACGTGGCAAAACATTTTTAACACTTTAAACTTGGCCGGTACGATCATTTATTGATAATCAGCCCGGTCGATCCACCTGTTCATCCTAGATGATACACGTGTCAATGTTTTAAACATTTCTAAATTTGGCTGGTATGATCCATTATTGGGAATCATCCTAGACGATCCACCTAATAAGCAAGACGATATGCTTTTTTAACAGTCGTCCAGCTTGTCTCCTCGGGATGATCGCATGTGTCTCATCTTCCCGGATGATATCTGATCAGCCTGGATGATATGACCACTTTTTTGACCAATCGGCCTAGATGTCATTAATATACCAGATTGGCCTGAACGATTTTGTGATCATCCTGGGCGATCGGGCTGATTCTTTAAATTCATAGCCTCTTCAGCCATTTTTCTCACATCATCTCCTTCTACTAGCCTTCTACTTCCTCTTTTCTTGCTATTCATGATCATGGCAGGGGGCAACCAATCTTGTCACCCTTCTAGAAGTTCCTTGAGGGTAACTCTAGACCATCGATTCACATAGGCGGATGATAAAGCTACCTACCAATGATACAAGACAGCCGACATTACTATCTCCTGGTCTGTTAACCCAAACCATCTGTCTTATCTGATACTTGACTTATTCTCTCACACTTCTCTGTGCTTCATTCTTACTCTTGCAATCCCTTTTCAATTCAGAACTTTTCTTTGAGTTCTTTGTAAATCTTCGCAGAAATTCTACATTTACTTCTCTTGGATCATATGTGAATCGACGCCCTGTCAAGATCATATATCAGGATTGTGCATAGTTTTTTACAACTTTCCACTACAGGGGATAAACTCCATACCCTGTGTTCTAATCCTGATTATGATTGGGCTCCAGCCAACCATTTCCTTCAGAACACTAATGCTCATTTTCATATTAGAGAGACTAGCAGCTTGCATAAAATGCTAGGACTGTCCAACATGTCCTTTGCACTTTCATTATTCCAAAAGCTGGTGATCACGTTCATATAACCCCACTTCTTTCAATCACCACCTTTTACATTTTTGCCCATCGAGAATTCAATTTCACGGATTTAATTTTTTGCTACATCGAGCATCTTACTACCATTCTTGATCCAAGCCATAGGAGAAAGCTAAATCTAGTCCTAGGGCATATCATTGCTTATATCTTAGAATCAAAATATAACCTCCAATATCCTACTCCACCAAACTTCCAACCTGCTTTCTACTCCAACAATTGTTTTCATGCTCTTCACAGTACTCGTCTCCACCTAGAGGACAGAAAAGCTCAGGAGGTGGAGGAGGCTCCTCCACCTGTTTCTATACCTGCTCCACTTCGCCAGTACTCTCAGCTAGATGAGCTGGTTGAGCGATTCGACCAGTAGGAGCACACTTTGAGACTTTCATTGCTGCACAGGAGCAGCAACATACTGAGAGGACTTAGCCCATTTTGAGCAACACCGTGCTGAGGACTTAGCCCATTTTGACACCTACATTACACACCAGCAAGAACACGACCAGGAAATGGCCTAGTTTGGAGCACAGTTCGTCATGCTATCTAGCTACTTTCAGTAGCAACCACCACCTCCTCCTTCAAATGATTAGGGGCCATCATTTTACTAGTTTTCTTTTTATGTTGTTTTTTGTTGTAATCAAGTTCTATTTTTTATTATTTAGTTTTTGTTTTGTTTATGTTCTACTTTCCTCCTCCTTTTAATGATGTTAAAAGGGGGAGTGGTCTTCTATACTGTTTGCTTTGAACTTTGATTATATTTTTAAATAGTTTATCTATGCCTTTTCTTCACACTATTTTCATTAAATTGCCTTAGCTGCTTAAATTGTTTTTTTTTTTGTCATCATCAAAAAGGGGAAGATTATTGCATATATATTTTCAAAAATAGAATTTTGATTATTGTAAACACTTCTGTATTACTACTATTGCCTTACCTACTAACATTTCAAGTCCAAAGGATCAAAACTGCAATTTGAACCAGCTCAAGATTGGGTAGACTAGGCCTGAGTCAATTTATAAACCTTTTTCTTTCTTGAGTCTATTTGTAATAAATGTGATTCCTGATACTAAGTAACCTTACACACACACACCTAGGGGAATTTTTTTTTCTGTCTAACTTAGAGTTCTCTATTTTGAGTACATATGCCATGGCAATTCCCATATCATCCTAGACGATCAGACTAAAAATAGAAACCCTAATTAGGGCATCCTTATTAAGGAAACCATTAATAGCACATCATTCGAGATGATATTTATATCGTCTAGGATGATATGCTCAACTCAAAAAGAATCAGCTGTCAGATCTATTTAGGTATTATTTATTTTTGGACAACATTCATAACATCGTCCTAAATGATGCATACAATTATGCCTAAATTAATCTAGTAATTAAGGAAAGCAATTAAGGCTTGATTAATATGATCAAATTGTCCTAGATGATTGCAAGATCGGCCGGGACGATCAGTTCAAAATACCTTAGTTGCTCCTGGATGATTAACTTCATATAGCTTTTATTTAGAGCGATGATCTAGATGATTTTCACGTATTTGTACTAATCGTTCGGGATAATCGTGAGATCGTCCTGGATGATCAAGCTAATTTTTCATCATCTAGACATCCCTTCAAAGCGATTGTTTGGATGATATTCATGGAATTGTACTAATTGTCCAGGACGATCTTATATTGGCCTGGACGATATAACAAAAATTCTTCTGACTGTCCCAAACCGACCAGGCTGATTGAGTAAAATTTACACTAATCGGCCAAGACAATATCCCTAATGGCCTGGATGATAAAGTCAGTATGTATAAAATAAAAGCTATTCCGAAGCTCTTCTATTTAAGAGCTCTTGTTCTACCCTTTAGAGAAACATCGACGATGACATTTTTCTAATACGATTAGATTTTACTAATACTTTTTTTAAATGAATTTTTTAAATGAAAATTTTGAATTTCAATGATATGCCTTATTAAATAAGAGAGGGGAAACAGAAAGAATGTTCTTCGGCGCTTTTTCATCAATCAATTGTGTTTAGAGATTTCTTCTATTAGTTATAAGTAACTCAAATATCATTTTAATTTTCAATTATTTTGATTTTAAATATATATATATATATATATATATATATATTTCCTACATCATTTTGATTGTGATATTTGCATAACTAAGAAAGGCTAGTTATTAATAATATAAAATGGATTGATTGTTAAAACATAATACATTGTGAAGGAAGGTGGGCCAACAGGCTTTCCTTTAAAGATGATTTATGGTGTTATCCAAAGAGTGACGGCTCTTTATTGATTTAATGAAGCCACATGTAATTATAATTAATTAATTAATTATAACAATTGATTAATTAGATAAGTGATCATTTATATGACTTATAACCAACTGATAATTAGTTAGTGTAAAAGATATTGAAAGCACCACATTAAAGCTAGATGTCATGGCTTAATAAATCATACAATGATACATGCATATACTGATAGTACTAATGACATTGACATATACATTAATATCATCGATAGTATTAGATCCATTGATAATACATAAATAAATGATGCTTATGAATAGATAAGATAGATTCTTTTACTAATTTGTGAATGATTTTTGTACCATTGTTATACTGATTTATTGAATTTTATACCAATTATTAATTTTTATATTCATTGTAATGATTCCCTACTTTTATTATTGATCTTTTTTGAGTTTTAATGATAATATTTGGTCATTAACTATATTAACTATTATTTATTATATTAGACTGAGCATACCATATTGATTCTTTAGTCCTTACATTGTAATCTTTTGTGAGTTTTGGATTATTGCTGGGCTTCTGAACTCCTTATGTGGATTTTAAATACTTTTAGGTTGGTAAAGGGATAACAGCCTGTTGGAGTGAGATTGTAAGAGATCATCAAGCTTTCTTTAACTTTTGTTTTGTATTTTTATTTATTCTTTTATAGTCATGATCTCTGGAACCTCAGAAGTCAGATAAAGAGAATATGAAGTTGATTAATTAGATTAGATCTTGTAAGAAATCTAAAATGCATGCATCTAATTATGGTATTATTTTTAATAAGAATCGATTGTGGATTCCTACTTTTGGAGACTTCAGGTGAGAGATTTTATATGATACTCACTATTCAAGCTACATTATTCATACAAGAAGCAGCAAAATGTACAATAATTTGAAGGGCATATTTTGGTGGCCTAGATTAAAATAGGATAGGGCATAATATATATCAAAGTGTAAAGCATGTTTGGTAGTGAAAGCAGGGCTTTAGTGATTAGGAGGTCATTTATAGCTGTCACCCATTCCATTATAGAAATGGAAAGATATGACTATGGATTTTCCTAGGACGAGATAGGGACATGATTCTATTTGGGTCGTTGTTGATTGATTGATGAAATTTGTATATTTTATTCTGATCTGATAGACTAATTCAGTGGATAATTTGGCATAGGTATATGCGTGTGAGATTTATAATTTCTAACATGGATTGCAGGTTTACCTCTAAAATGTGAAGACGAATTTGGTAAGGATTGGGAATGAAACTACATTTCAGTAAGGCTTTTAATCCTTAAATAGATGGGTAGTTAGAGAGGCTTAAACAGGTACTGGAAGACCTTTTGAGACTATATATTCTGAATTTTTTTAGCAATTAGAATGATCACATTCCTTTGATTGAGTTTTCTTACTACAACAGTTTTCAATCAAGCATAGGTATGGCTCCATATAAAGTTTTGTATGATAGGAAGTACCATACACCGCTATTTTTTATAGAGGTGAGAGATAGACATCTGATTGGGCCAACCTTGGTTGATGATGCAACTGAGAAGATCCGTATGTTCAGAGATAGATTGGAAGCTGTACATGACAGATGGAAGCAATATTTTAATGTTAAGCATCTGGATGTAGAATTTTAGGTATGAGATTTTTTATACATGAAGATTAGGCCAATGAAGGGCATTAGCAGATTTGGCAAGGAAGGAAAGTTGATTCCAAGATATTTTGGACCATTTAAAGTGGTTGAAATGATTAGAAAATCTTCTTATAGTTTATAATTCCCAAATCATATGTCAGAAATTCATAATGTATTCCACTTGTCACTTTTAAGAAAATGAATATTTAATTCATAATGACTCCTAGCTACTTGCTGAGAAGTAGGAGTACTATGTCATTTTGAGAAAGTGGGGGTAGTAAGGATAAAAGGGAGTACTGTATGTGGAGTTTGGAGATGGAAAGTGGGGGTCTGATGAGTAAAACAATAAACTATTAGTTAGAGGAGTTGGTAAAGGCGGGCTAGGCTAGCTCTGAGTGGAAGGCCGAGAAGAAGACGTCCCCTCAGTACGTATAAGCCTACCGGTTGAGCCACTAGTCACCTTTCTACTATGCCAACCAAAAATTTCCTTGATCAACCCTCGGTGAGGCTCATATCTAGAAACCATCCATTAAAAAATATTGAAGAAATATTAACAAAATAAATTATAACAAATATTTAATATAAATTATAAGTACTAATATACTATTAAAATAAAATAGAGAAATAATAAAATAATTCAAGTAATTATTGCTATGCTGTTAAAAATATATTATATAATTAATATAACTTATTTATTTATAATTGATTATAAAATTTATTAAATATATTTACTAATTGTTTTTTTATTCACTTCCATACGATGACACATCTTCACCACTATTATAGAATTAATATGACTTTTCTCTATATTTAAATTTGCTTTCTTTAACTG
This sequence comes from Dendrobium catenatum, assembly GCF_001605985.2. NCBI lineage: Eukaryota > Viridiplantae > Streptophyta > Magnoliopsida > Asparagales > Orchidaceae > Dendrobium > Dendrobium catenatum. The sequence goes on along the minus strand of NW_021318490.1, from coordinate 689,301 downwards.
CAACTCACTCTTATTAGTTGCATTTTGATCATCCACATCATTAGTAAGATCTTTTAAGTTTGACATAAGCTCTTCTAGATGTGTTGGTAGTATGGATGTTGTTTACTCAGCACTTCTATTATATATATATATAATATATATTTGAGGATTTATATGAATCTATATGACCCAAATTTTGAGGTGCAATACTCCTTATTGATTATAATGTTGTGTCAAAGTAATATAAGCAAAACTGAGTTATCTCATATATTAGATATACTTCACAAATTGAAACATTAGGATATGCTTTATTCTTAATAGTCTTCTTAAGTTTATTTAAATAACTCTCAAAATGATACATCCATCAATAATGAATAGGTCTACCAACTATAGCCTCATATCATAAATGCACTGGTAGATGCTCCATATAGCCAAAAAATATAGGAGAAAATATCTTCTCAAGTTTACACATAATAAAAGGAATATTCTACTCCATATGAATCAAGTTATCTGCATTCAATTTTGAGAAATATAAATCCTTGAACAAGATACTTAGCTTAATTAAGAGCTTTAAAGTTAGATCCGATAAAAAGTTAAAGGCAGTGGGTAGTAGAGATTACATAAAGATATGATCACAATCATGACTTTTTCAACCCAAATAATCTCTAAGATCTCATGTAAACACATCTATTGAGATTAGAAGAATATCCATCAGGTGCTCGTATAGTCTGCACCCATTCACAAACTACTCATCTATGTTCTAAAGATAAGGTGAATTAAGCTTTTGGTTTGAGAAGTTTTCCATTTCTACCATCCTTCAATTCTAAAACTTTTCTCCTATAAATCTCTTTTAAGTCTATCCTAGCTTTTGTATTACCTTTGACTTTTATCTTTGATTTCCATGACTATATTGAATATATTATCAAAATTATTTTTCTCTATATGCATCACATGTAAGTTATGTCTTGTCAAGTTTATTCTCCAATTATGGTTAACTCCATACCCTGATAATTATAATTATTTATTGTTAGAAAATTAACTATTGTGGGCACCTTACTCTTTCAAATAATTTCTCACTAGTTAATTTCGGAGGAGACTAAGATATCGCCATTTTATTTTTATTGAAGGCATCCTTATTTATCCTGAAAGAATGACTTGTAGGAAAGAACATGCGGTGATAGTTAAACCAAGTGTTCTTCCATCCATGCATTAAAGTTAATGACTTTGTAAATTCTATATAATATGGATAAGCTAACTTGCATGAAGTGTTCCAACCTAAAAGCAAATCATATGCAGGAAAGTTACCAATTATCCACACTAATGCTACCCTTTTTGTGAAGTTTTGTTTGGAGGAGATATTATATATACTTACTCCTTCTTCCCAAAATAAAATTAAATCATCAATTAAAGATTGAAAGAATAAATAAATCTTTGCTTTTGAATTATGTGGCCATAGAATGATCAATGTCAAAAATATGTAAGGTGTAGTCATACACAACTCTGGAACAAGATTGTAAGGGGTGAGTATCACAGGCCAATATGAGTAAGGTGAGGAAGACTAGCTAAATGGAGAAAAATATATGTGCATTAACCTAATCTTATTTTTTTGATTCTGTGGTGAAGGTAGGATGTGTTTGATCAACGTGTTTCCAGGCCTCTACTTCTGGCAGATGTGTAATAACACCTTCTTAAAAGATGTGTTCAGTAAGTCATCTCATATGTGTAGTAGATCTCATGGATATATATATCCAATGTAATCTAAGAATTATGATTAAAAATATATCCTACTGATTGGTATATCCTTTAACTTTCTTTGTATCCAAGACTTTGGTTTAAATCTTGGTGCATTACAATGATGGCATGCAATCTTTAATAAATTATCTTTCTAATATAACATGCATCCATTGGCATAACAATCTATTTTTTTTATATTCCAAACCAAATTTAGAAACTAACTACTTAGTCTGATATATATTTATAAGAATTATGTTATCTACCTAGTTAGTTTTCTTAAGCAGCCCAATGAATTGATTAAAATATTCATGGGGGGCATTATATTTGTCTTAATGATTAACATCTTTACAGTAATAGATAACTCTGAGTGAGTCGTACACCCCTTTCAAATTAGTTGTTGGGTAGCATGTAATAAATCATAAAAATTTTTTACCTCCTTATTTATTGACTCTTCTATATATTGTTCAAAATGTGCCCAAATTGCATCATAAACTAAGTCCTCAAGATGTTGAATATTTTTATTCTCAGTTATATTAGAACTTGTATATGGGCTAGATCGAGAATCAAAATATGGCTTATACTCACCATAACAAGTCTAATGCCAATATTCTAGCATGAAACCTCTGTGATACATATCAAGAATTATGTCATCTAGTGTGAGGTAAAGTTAATTTTTATGTTTGGAATATGGACATCGAAACTTTCCATCTGAGATGAAGCTAGGCAGTTGACATGCTATTTGGATAAAAAAATTAATCCCATTAATGAACTCATTTCTTAATGTCTTTTACTCTTGCACCAATCGGTTATACAACCAACTTCTTTGATTTCTAATATTCATAGTATAAAGAATTTAGACTACATATATTATGAAGATATTAGAGATTGGAGTAACATCTATTGAAGGAAAATAGATTGAATTCAAATTGATTTGTAAATTAAATTGTGATAATTCTCATTTAAATCTAGTTAGATGGTCAACAAATTAATAACAACATCAAAGCCTTTATCCTAGTACATTAGGTTGGCCAAATGAGTCCTTTTTCTCTATTATGTTCTATTAGGAGTTAAATTCTCATTTAAATTCAAATAAAGAAATTTCATTTCAAATATTTTCTGACCAAGTCTTTTTAGTTCTACATTTACCTTTCTTAACATAAGCAAAATTTAATACCTCTACTTTCCAAATTAGGTCATCAAGAGGCCGCTATTTTTATGTGACTAAACCATATAAGGCGACTCTCTCATTCTCTTTATTTTTATCCTCCATAGGAGCTTCTCCAACCTTTTCACGTACATTCTTATTTCATATCTTGTCTCTAAGATTAAAGCCACTCATGAGCATTCTCATCCTACAAACACTTTACTTAATGTTATGCTTCTCTTTTATTGACCAATATTTTACACCATAAAGTATTGTAGGTCTCACCACTATCTTATACAATGTTCCCCAAAGTTTGAGGGAAATTTTCTATTGCACAGTAAGCACTATGCATTCCTCCACTTTAATCATCCAACTTGAATTCTACTAATAGCATCCACATCTATTTCACCATCAACTCCCTCTCTAATCTTATCAACAAGAAGAATGTCATCAATAATATGCATACACCATGGTACAATCTCTTGCAATTGTCTACCAAGAACATCCATGACCAAAGCAAAAAAGATATGGGCTGATAATATAAAAACTTATGGTTGTTCCTGAAACAGAGGTGGCACATAATGGCAATGGAGGCAGTGTACAAAGGAGATGGAAGCGATGTTTGGTAGGAGGTGACTGTTGACCTCATTTTTGTATGAGGCCACTAAGGACCCATCCAGACTCCAGATCAATCTAAAACCTAGGATTCTCCAAGATCCAGACCTTAGGATCCATTCTAGATCCTAGGACCCTTCTAGACTCCAGACCCTAGGATCTACTCTAGACCCTAGGATTCTTCCAGACCAATCCAGATATTAGGATCTATTCTAGACCCTAAGACTCTCCTAGATTCAAACCCTATGATCTTCTTAGACCCTAGGAGCTTCCTAGACCTTAATTCAATTCAAACTTCAATCAAATCCAGACTTTAAACCCATTCAGATCTTAATCTCCAGTTCAATCATAGATCTTACCTTTGATTTAGCTTTAAACCTATCCCAGAAGATGCTCCAAACCCACCTAAACTCATGTGAGGCCAAATCACATTGAGTTTGACTTGGTCAACTCAACAATTTTGGGTCAAATTTGAATGGCCATGGTTTGATCCCTCAAACCTCTAATGGATTGCCTTGAGTTCCTTCCAGACTAGCTCGTTAAGGTTTATTCATGCCACCTCACCTGGTTTGATCCTTTGACTGGTCAAACCAGTCAACACATGGTCAAAAGACCATTAAATTTCCAAAGGATTAATCCCATAGCACTCAAGTTCAAATCCTTAGCTCCAAACCCAGCAACCAGCATTCAATACACTCTAACCCTTGCCACCTCACTAGTCCAAGTGGCATTGGACAAGTCAAACAGTCAAACCAAGTATTGATAAGGGTCAAACTTGGTCAAAACCCCTCTCAAACTTAATCTCATTCTAATCTAATCCATTCCAGCTACTTAATCACCCTCTAGAACCTTCTTAGGAACTATCAAAGCCCTTGGATTCAGATCCAACGGCCTTCAAGGTTCCATGTGTCCATGAGGGGACCAAGGGAACTTTCCAACTAGGATGTCCTTCCCTGTCCTTCTCCCAACCTTTCCAACAACTCTCAGGGCACGTGCAAGCATCCTAGATAGCCCCTAGGTCGATCAAGACCGTCCCTTTGGCTTGGAGAAGTTTGAATAGGGTAAAACCCTATGTTAAGCCGGCATTCTCACTTGAACCCTCTCTCTCCACTCGAGCCATCCCAAACCCAGAAGTCTTTTCGTTTGAGCTTTCAAAGACTTCAACAACATTCCCAACTCCAAATCCGGAACTTGGAGGTCACCGGCAGCGAGTTTCAGGCCAAGCCGAAGGCCAAATCCGTCCCAAGCTCGAGACCCTCAATCCAGGCATTTTCGAGCTGAGGTTTCTTCTACAAAGTGGAGCATGGATAGCCTACAAATGCAACACACCTTTAAACAGATTAATCCGTCCATTAAACGAGGTATAAATCGAAACCCTAGATCTAGGAACACTAGTTTAAATAGCCTTTTGTAAAGCTCGTTTTAAGCCATAAATTTAAATCCCCATTAATGCTCTTCATAAAGGCATTCTCCATTTAAAATTTCAAGTCAAATTGTCAAGCTAATCGAGAGAACGAGTCGTTTTATTCTATCTGGACTTTGGGCTCGAGACGTGCATGATCTGCACGTTTTCTAAGCCATTGATCACACGATCAACGGCCCAGATCAAGCTATCACGCTACTTTTTCTAACCAGGCTTTCGACCTAACGGGATAGTTCTCTGGTCCGGCAACATCATGACCCTTAATCCAGAACCGCGGGATCAAACTCGACCGTTCGATCCCATTTGATTGAGATCAAGCCCGTAATCGGATCCTAGCCACTAGATCAAACCGCACGCGATCTAACGGCTTAGCTCGATGCCGAGCTGGATAAGTGAGCGGGGCCCACTTGACCGCCGCCGCGTTTCGGCTGGACGAACCAGAGAATGCCACCTGTCCCAATATTTGCCGCCGGTTTAATTAAAGGGTTTTGATTAAAATTAAAACTGTTTAATTACTAGAAACTTCAAAAAAAATGTTAAAAATTAAATACTTTTCATAAAATCAAGTATTATATATCAAACTATTCATATTTTCAAGACCTTTAACGTAAAAATAAAATCAATCCCAGATATGCTATATATTTTGAGTAATTTCAAATATTGATTATTTGATTATTTTAATTATTATTTAATTAAAATAAATCCTAATATTTGCAAAATTTAAGAAGACTTATTTTAAAGTATTTTGAACTTCCAGAAAAATTTTCTAAAATTATTTGAGCATTATTTTAATATTATTTCAAAATTTAAACCTATGTTTTAATATATAAATATAATTTTTGGATATTTTATTTTGAAATTATATGAATATTTGTATTAGTTTAAATCATTTAATTTTGACTTGAAATCTTAATCACAGATTGAACACAATTGAATAGAATTTGTGGGGATGTGATGATTAATCAATGAATAATTACCTTGCCAATTATTCATTGATTAATCTTTCGATTAATTAAACTTCAAATCAATTTGCATGCCTAGGTTTTGCACACACCACCTAGCCTATGTTCTCCTAGATTTAAGGACTTGTTTGATTGCATATGTTTATTTCATGCTTAGTCGAGGGTTAGTCAAAACTTCGATTCAAACCTATTAAACCTAGTGACATCATTAAGGACAATAATTAAGGACGTTTGTTTAGAAAACTTAGAAAATGCATTGTGATTAGGATACACCTCACTTGAACTTGAAACTTGAACATTTCAAACATAGTGACACTCTCAGCCTATAGGAAAATTTTCATTGGGTTTAGACACCATTAAGCCCCCTAATCAATTTTCTTAAGATCAAGCCTTAAATAAACCCTTAAACCTTCCGGAAACTATAATAAATCCATTTTAAACCCTAAAAATATGTATAACCCCTTTAGCTGACCAGAATTAAATCCTCAACCAACGAAAAATAAAACAAAAATTATTTGACAGTAAACTTAGGCTTAAGTTAATTTTAAGAGAAATTGAATATTTAATTAATATAATTAATTAATAATAGTTAAAAATTCCAAAAATTTCCCAAACATTTGGGAATCAATCCTTAGGTCATTCCTGACCTTTTGAGTTGATTTCAAGGAGTTGGGAACTCATTTGGAGCAAAACCACAAAAAGGGCCTTTAATTAAAGATTTTCAATAATTCAATAAATAGTCAAAACTTTAAAAATTCATAACTAATTCAAGAAAAATTCAAAAAACTCAAACTTACTTGAATTAAACTCATAACAAAGTCTAATATTTATTAAAAATATTAAACTTCCAGAAATATTTCAAAATAAAAAAGTCAACAAATCGGTCAACTTTAAGTCAAAATTAGACTAGAACTTTAAACCTTCGTAATAAAATGTAGAAAAATCCGATTTTAACGTACTTACTGTCTAACTGATCGTAGTAAGATCTAGTATTTTAATAAAATATTAACTTTCCAGAAAACACCCTTAATTAAAAAGTCAATTTTTGACCCTTTAATTAAATGATTAAAATATTCTAAAAATTCATAAAAATTTCAAATTCACTTTAAAACTCTAGAAATGTTTAATTAACCTTAAAATCAATAATCAACCAACCTTAATTAAAATTCATTAATTTTCAATCCTTAATCTTATTTCAACCCCTTAATTAAGTGATTAAAATATTCATAAAAATCCTAAAAACTCAAAATCACCTCTAAAACTCCAGAAATGTCTAATCAACCCTTAAAATCAGTAATCAACCAACCTTAATTAAAATTCATTAATTTTCAAACCTTAATCGAATCAAATCACTTAACTATACCGGGTACCACTGGGTAACCCAGGCCTACGAGGCTATTAAATTAGCCCCAATGAAGGTGAGATAAACTTCACGGCCTCGGTGTGAAATAAAGGTGGTATTAAATAAATAATTAAAAATCAATCTTAAAATTGACTTCAAATCATTAATACTTAAACTCTAATTAAAATTCCCTTAAGCCTTTCAACCAACCAGAACCTTAAACAACTTTAATCTAATGATCCTACTTAGGACATATCAAAACCACACGACCTACTTCACACACTGTAGATGGTTTGCTAGGACAACAAACTCTAGTTTTAGGCTAGGCCGGTGTTTACTTTTCCGCTGTGTGCCGTGATTTCAAGTTTTCACTGCATGCTGTTTGCTAGCCTAGGATTGATGTGATTGTTTATTTATTTATTGCATTTTATGTTGTAATTGATTGAGCATTTAAATTTCAAATATTAACTGCTTGAGATTGAATATTAACTGCTTGGGATCATTTATATAACTGCTAATTATTAGGATGACCCTGCAGGATCGAGTCTAGATTTTCCTTTTAAATTCAAATGTAAATTTGATTTGATTTGTATTGTAATTTCAAGTGATTTGAGATGGGATAACATCCAATTTGGAATTTAAAGAGGAAGGGACATCCCTCAGGGGAGAGTCCCTATCCATTTGGAGCTCCAAATTAGGATGGTTTTGAAATATCCAAAGAGAAAAGATAACACCCCGTTCAAGGGGGAGTTTCTTTCATTTGGATATTTGGACCCGACGATCCAAGAAGCAGCAGAAGGACGAAGAAGTGGATAACGAGAAGACCCATTCTCAAAGTCACTTGAGTTTTAGGATTACAAATCCGGGTTGTTGTCAGTGGTGCCTGGCCACTTTGCTTTTCTGCAATTCTGGATGTAATAATAAGGGGCACTTGCCATATGGACTTTCAATTTGAGAATTTAATTTCATTGATTTATTTAATTGATTGTGCAGTAGAACTACCTGTTTTTCTAGTCTTTTTACCTGCATGCCGATTTTGATTTGACCTGGAGTTCGATCGTAGGCTCTTAAAAACTTAATAAAATTTTTCTACTTAAATCAAATTAAAAACTTTAAGCTCACATAGAAACTCTAACGTTTTAAGAAATAATCTCGGGATCGTTGGGAGTTTTCATTTCATAGCATTCATTTAAATTCAAACTTTTAATCGAGTCAATTAGCATGCATCATATTAGCAACTAATTAAAAAATCTTAAAAATCTTTAATTACATTAGCTTAAGCATCAAACCCAATATAAGTTAAGGGGCCAATTAGGATCCGCTCTAGATGTCGGCCCCATTTTCAAAAACTTTTCTTAAACAACGTCCCTACCCACTCTAACATTAAATGACTTGATACATGTTTTTTTAAAGCACCTAGGTGGTTTAGCTGGCTCCCCAATCCAGGCCGGGGTAAGACCAGATTCGCATTGCACTAGCTAGGTTCGGGACACTGACTTTTAGTGCCCAATTTAGATTTAGGTTCCGAGGCTGGCTCAGGCCATAAGATCTCAACTTTCGAGAATTGAATCTCAAATTTCTAATAAAATTGACCATTAAATTAAAAATCTCTTTCAATCAAATTCAAGCCCAACAATTAGGATAGGCTGGAGTGTTCTCTGAATTATTTCAGAATCCCAAAACACTCTCTATTATTCTTCCTTTGATTCCAGAAATAAGTCTTCAATTTTGATCCAATCCCTATTCAAATTCCAAACCTTAACTTCCTTTGATATCTAGCTTTGAAAATCTATAATAAAATTTACACCGCTATTTTAATCGAGAGTGTTCGTAGGAAAATTTCCAATTTTCCTACGATGTAATTAACTACGAGGGCTTGCGCTCGTAGGAGATTTAGTAACCCAGAATTAATTTTCAAAATTAATTTTTCAAAACCTTTAATTAATTCTCTTTGGGAAAAATAAATACAGCAATTATTATCGTTATATCCAAATGATTGATAATAAGTGATATCCTCTTTCCTTGGAGAGATATATCATTCTATTATCCTGATTTTGATTATAAAATTAATGATCCTTTTATCCAAATTAGAATAGTCAAACAATTGATTAGATTCCATTTTGATCCTTAGGGGTCAAATGTGATTCTCCCTTTGAGTTTGACTACGATAATCCAGATAAAATTAGAATTCTAAATTTGAACCCATTAGGGAATGATATGATCGTCATCCGAGGCTGTATATTGTTTATAATGACGCGTTCAATTTTAAAATTTTAAAAGATTAAATATTTCCAAAGATAATTAAATATTTTTCAAAACTATAAAAAAATATATTTTTTTTTTAATCAAAACAGTGACTCACGTTACAAGGAGTGAAGCGAGAATGAAATAAATATCAAGATAATTGTGAACAGTGTTTGGAGGGGAAATAGGGCAATGTATGGTGATACTCTCGACAAATTTTTTTGCCAATGAGTCTCTAGCGGCATTTTCGCTAAAAAAAATTATCGTGCTTAAGTAAGCTGGAGGATTATCCATCGAAAGTTCTGTTAAAAAATTTCCAATGCATTTTTCACCGACATGTACCACTAGCTTAAGAAAATTTGCAGCACTACAGGAGGGTTTTCAGGTGGTTTATCCACTAAAAAAACTGTCAGTAATTGACTGGAGGAATATCCACTATTTACACTATCGCTACTCCTGGTGGATACAATACCACCGGAAAGTCCGCCTGTAATGCCAATTTTTCCTGTAGTGATAATGAATACAATAAATACAAGCTAACAAGCAATCATGGCAAATACATATACAAGCTAAGTTATAGGTATTCATGGACCACTTCATTAGCAACAAGCATAAGAGGCTGATGAGAGTGAGAAGATGGATTATGCCTAGATATACCTTTTTTATGCTTTACCTTTAATGTAGTTTTTATGTATCTTATTTGATGTACTTTAGATGCACTAAATTATAACATATGGTTATAATGTCAAAACTAGTTTTGTATACTAAAAATGTTAATTAAATTATTTTAATACATTTCATTTTATGTGTTATATTTTTTTGTTGTTCAAATGATTTTTTGTATCATAAATTGCTCAGTTTGTATTGATTATAAGAGAAAATACATTGAAGTAATTTTATTTATTCTTGTTATAGTTTTCGATGGAATTAATGTACAAAAATAAATAATAAAATATTATGACAAAAGATTGGCAAAAAAATTTATTGAAAATGTATCGATAGAATACGACAAAGAAAATCCACTAATACTATTTTGCAAAGATTACTGCCATACCAGATTGTTGGAAATTTTAGGCTTTTTTTTTAATATTATTGGTGCACATTCTTTGCAACGATTTTGTTCTGTCATTTTTTTCCCAATGGAGTATCCATCAAAAAGTCTTCCAAAATTATTTCTTTTGAAAAAATATGACGTAGATAATTTCCAATGAGGTTTTTTTAGTGAATGAATTTAATCCATCAAAATTCCTATAACTAATGAATTTATCTAATTTTTTTGTGGTTTAGTCCAATGAAATCACAAACTTTCATGTAGTGTTGCCTACACCTTGAAGTTACTTCTCCTCATAAATTCATATCATGCAATCCGTGTCCCACTCAATGTCTTTAACTTTGTTTTCCTCTATCTACTTAGCAAATCACTTCCCTTTATAAAGAGACATTTTCTTTCCTAATTTACTCACCAAATCAATAAAGGTCTTATTTTTTGTGTGGTCATCTTTTAGTAACTTGACTTCTTTTTTAATATATTGGTGGATGTTGCAGTCATCATATAAGAATCTCTTTAGCACTCAAACATCATCCTCCATCTTGTAAACACGCTTGAGCGCAACCTATGACTACAAACTAGTATAAAGTTGTACTACCAATTATCAAAATTATTGATCATCCTAGTAAAAGGAATCTAATGAGAAAGTATATAATGCATATGCTCATAAATAAATAAGTAGTTCATTTCATAGCCCAACTAGTTAGCAACTCGCAAAGAGAATACAAGGTTGAAGAGGCACTCAATCTCCATGATGTTTGAGCCCTATGAGGTATGGCCTTCTTCTTTACCTTCTTTGAGGAGCATACTGAAACACCCTTTACCTTTCCATGGATCATTATTGTTATTGCTCGAAGCGCTTCCTCTTCCCACTTTTTCACCAACTCCTTATTAATCACAATCCCATATTCTTAAGGAGAGACATCATACTCAATGGAAAAAGTGTAAAACTCAGGCACTTCATAGGCCAGCAATAGAGACACTTCCATATATAGAATGATCAAAATTCAAATCCTTTGATATGACAAATCCTAATAATGACTAAGTTTAGTGGGTTAGTAGTCTTTGGAGAAACTTTGTTAGTCTCCCTCCTAACCCTCAAAGTTAATGGGGTCAGGGTCCATCAGAATGGTAGTATAAGCCATGGTGATGAAAAATCACTAACACCATGGGGAGTTTAAATGTGTTGGTTCATGGTGTGTTGGGTCATCTAAAAATGTCATTAAAGAAGGCATGGTTTTTTTTTTCTTTCTTTTTCTTCTTCTACTACTACTTTTTCTTCTTCTTTTGACCTTTGAAGGCCTTCATTCCCAAGAATTCGAGCACCTCCATGCCATATAAGATGTCATATAGGTCAAACTCACTTGAAATTAAGGCACTATAATAGGCATATCAAAGAAATACGCCAAAAGAGAGACTAAGCATAAAAATAATAAACAATTGACTAACCTTAATGACTTTATTATATTCTCATTGGCTCAATGTGTAGATAGACCATTAAGTCCAAGCCTCTAATTTGATGGAAGATAAAATACTACTTAAAACTTTGGATATGGAGGTCCACTTTCTTCTCAGAGAAGGGGATAGTTTTTGCAGTATTGACCACCACAACACTAACCTCATGAATAAATACATGTATTTTTATTCCCTCACTTTATTCTCTAACTCGCTCACCTAAATGTGGACCAAAGAGATTAGACTCACCAGTCCTAGAAGTTTATGATGGAGATGAGATAGAAAAAGAAGATTATAGTTAATGGGTATTTATTTCCAGCATGAATGAGATTATGGTAACTATAGTCGCAAAAAAGTTTAGCCTGATTTGGCTTGGAAAATTCTATAAAAATCAAGTATGTTAGTGACTTCTAGGCATAGAGGGACTCACAATTCCAATCTTAAGTGGTCAAAATGGAAGCATAATTTATGACCATAAAAGGTGTTGGATAATTCTAAAATTATCAAAGTGGAAGCACAACTCATCACCATAATAGGTTTTGGGGAACTCATTGTTAATAAGTACTCGATGCAAATAGAGGGCCTAGTAAACTCAACTTTTGTGAAGGCATTATAGTACTTCACTAAGGTTTCAATTTTAAAAGGAAATATGCCTAGAGCAATAGGAGAATGAGGAGTGAGTGGGGAGAGAGAGAAAGAGAGAAAGAGAGAGAGAGAGAGAGAGAGAGAGAGATAGGTGAGGAGAAATAAAAGAGTGCCAATGTTCCAGAAAAGGACAAAGGGTTATTTATAGAGAGAGATAGATTTTTTTCTAGATAAACATTATATATGCCATAAATGAATAAATTTTAGAGCAAAACTTTCTTGATCTTTGTAGTGGAAATCTTGTTTGTATTTAGTAAACATGATGAGTTTGTTGAGAAAGTAACTATGACAAACATCAATACACATACACGTATGAAATTAAATTATTAAGCTTGACATAATAAATTTACAAAACACGAAGCTCATAAAAATTGGAATGAATAAATATATGATATAATATTCAAGATTTGCCTCTTAAATACATTCCCCATAATGGTGATTTTTCCCCTAATGGCTACTAAGAAAAAAGATTAAAGATATGGTCCATCAATACATCCAGGGAGATAGTCCCCATCCTTATTAGATGTCATAAAATGAACTCTTTCTCAACTAAGAATTGACTTGACTTGGAAGACTTCGTAAACCTATGAGTAGCCACTACTTTAGCTTTCAAGTTTTACACTTTATAGTGAACTGAATTGGTAATTATCTCAATAAGAGAAATAGACAAACCCACCTTGTTAACCATAACGATTGTCTTCTTCTTTTCCTCCTCATCATTAACCCTAACATGGGAGAATATATCCTCAATGCACACATATGATCCCCCATGGAGGATAAAAAAGACTTTAAATCATTTCAGTGTGCACATTCTCTATTATGTGAGATAAAGCAAGATTGCAAGTAATAAAAACTATCTGATAAGTAGAAACACCAATCCCCTAAACTTATTTTTATGAGGTAGGGCTAAAGGGGTTCACACTCTCAACAAGGGAACTCACCCTGGTAGCTAGTGCGTCCTGTTTAACAACCATTGATGTATGCTCTCCCTTAATGTTTTCAAGCTATCTTGTTGAAATTACACATGTTATATTTATTGAAAAGTTAAGTAGTGAAAAGTTTTTACTCAAAAGACTATTGAGTTGAACCTCTATAAATAGCCACAATAAGCCTTTTACCAAAGAATGAGATCAATGGCCAAACTTGTAAAAGCTATGACCTATGACTCTGCAACTGATGACCTGAATGCTCGCTCATAGATATATCATAGGCTCACTCATGATGGACCACATAAAACTCTTTGAGATGATTTTATCTAATGTTAGAAATGGATCTATCATACTTCCAAGAATAACTCATTATTGCTTAACTCCCTATATGAAAGGATTCATAATACTCATTAATTCCTCCAATAAGTTAGATAAAAATAACTAAGTTGATCAACTTTAATATTTACTTATTCTTAAACAAGATAAGGTTATCTGAGTTGGAGCTACAACTCTACTCACCATGGGTATTTGAATCGGAGTTGCCAATTCAATAGCTTAAATCATCGTAGGAGCACTTCATGTGGGAGGATTAATAAATATCATTTTAATGAAACACATATAAGAATCAAAAGTAGACTATCCCCTTGCCCACTTTCACCTTCCATCCATAACCTCTTCCTTCTTACCTTAATAGGTTGCATTGACTTATACCCTTCACCCTCCAAAATAATCATCTTTTGTTTGCAGAGAATGCCTCAAAGCAACTTGCAGTTGTTGGCATTTACCAACAAAACATGAGGAGAGTTGATCATTCTTAAATAATTGAGGTGCAAGGACAAGATGGCAACTGAATGGGAGAGATGTGTGAATCTTATTTATTCATTACATCCCGATTTATAAGCTATTGTAGTCATTGCAATGTGAAGCTGTCAAATCAATGTCATTATGATTGTCATAAAGGGGACATCATTACTGATATAAGAATGAAATTGGATAGTAAAATCTATCATTTTATCATTTTTTAGGTTTTGTAAAGATGATATGTGTGTGTGAATATAAACTAGTTGGGGAGATTAGGTGAAGTCATTAAAGGATCAAGATGCATCTAACTAGAGACACTGCCCTCATAAACAAAGCAATCACTAAAGCAAGGGGAGTAACTCACCCCAACCTAGAGGCTACTCACCTCAGTTAGAGGAGTCACTCACACCAGCTCAATAGTAAATACCTACTTACATGTAATCAGGGATGGTACCTACATCTAATCAGGGATGGTGTTCTTGTCTAATCAACCATAAACTTACCCCAAACACTAGCCGAAGATATCTCAAACACTTGTCAAATATAGCTATCCAAGTGTACATATCAGGATCTTATTCATGTATTTATAATAATCATATCATATATTTATTAATTATCCTATAAGTCTAGCATCTCTAGCAGGGCTTTATATCCTAAAACTATAAGGTCAATGGATATTTTTGGATGTAGTATATTTTATTGTAACTCTTTGATTTTTTTCTGCGTAATAAAATTTATGGAGCTTCTCTCTCTTTAGAAAACCTTCTTGCTTTTTTTCTTCATTTCATTCTCTCTCTATTATTCTCTCTTAAAATATCTTACTATTCTTTCAAGTGGGATTTGAATATTGCTCACAAACAAAATTGTTTTGAACGCACATACATAACCTTAGCTCTTATTTTTTTCCCCCTTTGCCTTTCAACCAAAATTATCATATTCCTACATCAAAATACAAACTGCTGTATTTTTATATATCCATCTGACATAAAATCATATAAAAGTTATAATGTTTCGAATTTTCTTTAATATAATTAAAACTATTTCAAGAATAATGAAAAAATCCTTGCTGTATATCAATGATGAACGTTTCTGCATTATTCATCGAATTGACAAATTACCAGCAGTTTACAAAGACAGATCTTTAAATGACAAACAGATAAAAAACGATAAACACGAGCAATGTAGCATAACCTCTTCTCTACTATAGAGACGATTTATTTAGGATTCATCCATTTTAAAAAATAAAACAAATATATCATATTTTGATTTCTTGGATTGATCTTAATATATATATACTGTGATTGTAATGTGGATGAAAATATATAATTTTATATCTAAACTTATTGGATTTGGAGGAAGAGAAAGGGGGAGGGAGAGTCAAATAAGCTAGAGGAGGACGGGCAGGCGGCGTCGGAGCATATCCGGCATTGGCGGAGGTGGAGTCAAACCCATTTGGAACCGGAGAGGAAGGAGGAGCTGGAACTTGAGTGGAAGAGACAATGGCTTAGGCGATTGAACCAGTAGAGTGAGAAAGGGAGTAGGCAACAACACGAGGCAAGGATGATGTTGAAGGCGACATGGGAGGCAAAGGGGAATGTCGTTAGTCCCTTGTCAAACGAGACACAAAGCACGCAAATGATGAGGGCCACGAGTCCAACGATAAAATAGTTTCAAATACAGGAATTCTAAATTCCTTATGAATTTATATCAAAATTCACCCACACCACCCTAAAGAAAAAGGAACGAAAAAAGAAAAAAAAAAACCGTAATTCATGCACTCCTTTTAATTTACACCACTAGCACAGCAAATCAAACGGCCCTATTTCAAAAAGGGCGAATTATTAGGTCCGGTCACTGGATTTAAATTTGCGTTCAGAACCCTGCACTTTTCATATGCTTTTGATGTATTTTTGCAAAAGCGTAACTAATATGTGCTTTTACTGTGCATATTAGCTGCCCTTTTGCTCTCCTTTTACTGAGTATTTGAAAAGTGCAACAAAAGGGCACCAAATACACAATGAGTGAGATATTTGTTGCGCTTTTGCTATATTTTTGCAAATACTCAACACAAAGCGGCTAATATGCAATTAAAAGCGCATATTAACTGTGCTTTTGCAAAAATACATCAAAAGCCTAGTAAAAGCTCATAAAATTCCTGAGGCAGATTTAGGTCCCGTGACCGGACCTAATAATTCGCCCTCCAAAGCGTTAACTTTGACCAGTGGCACCTTGCTTACCCTCTATATAACTAGAGCAGCTCATGCAATTTCCTTCTGGACTTACCTCTCCCCTTACCCTTTCTTCTGCTCTTCAACCAACAACTATGGGGGTCCTCACTAGTCCATCCCTGGAAGACATATTCCTCGTAAAATCCTCCAAGCCCTGCGCTTCCTTCTCCAACGTGCCGGCAATCGACATCACCGCACCGACCGCCGCTGCCGACATCGTCGCTGCGTGCATCGATTTCGGCTTCTTCAAAGTCACCAACCACGGGGTCTCCAAGAGCCTAACGGCTAGATTGGAGGCCGCTGCAATAGACTTCTTTTCCTTGCCGGAGTGGGAGAAGTTGGAGAAGGCCGGCATGGCCAACCCCTTCGGCTATGGAAACAAGAAGATTGGCTGCAATGGAGATGTTGGTTGGTTAGAATATCTCCTTCTCGAAGTCACCTCAAACCCGTCCTTAACGATTCCCTTCCTTAAGGAGTCATGGGCGAGCTCGTTTTGGTAGGCTGATTATTAGTAACATAAATTCAATTCAATTCTTAAAAAATTTAAACTAATAGATTAGTTTGCAGCTCTGCTTTGAAGGAGTATGTTTCGGCAACGAGGAAGTTGGCGTCCGAAATGCTTGAGTTAATGGCGGAAGGACTGGGATTGGAGCAGAGGAATGTGTTGAGTAAATTTGTGAATGACGAAAACAGCGATTCTTTCTTCAGGCTGAATCACTACCCGCCATGGCCGATGTTGCAGGGATCGAACAACAACTTGAACGGATTTGGGGAGCATACGGATCCGCAGATTATTTCCGTTTTGAGATCGAATGACTCGGATGGGCTTCAGATTGCTCTGAAAGACGGGAGTTGGGTCCTGGTTCCTCCTGACCAGGATTCCTTCTTCGTTAACGTGGGGGATTCTCTTCAGGTGAGTTTAATCCCTGTGTTTTACTCAAGCTTTTTGTGATGTATTTTTATATTTATGCTTCTTTGGGACGGATTTTTTTATCATTTTCTGAAGCAATTTTTTTATTATAAATTAAACTAAAAATTGCTTTAGAAATGAATAAAAAAAAAAATCCGTCCAAACGAAGCATTTTGAATGAGAACTTACCGATATTGCTAGTTAAAATTAAGAACAGAGGGAATCCATGCAGAATAAGTGCAGCAGTTGTGTTTCAAAAACAGGAAGAGAAAAATGCAGAGTAGCTACCACATGAAAACGGTTAACATAAGAGAAAACCAGTGTAGTCATAAAAACACAGCTCATAATCCTATTCTGTACAGGTTTATATTTTGAAAATTGTTAGTTTGTTTTCACATTAGATTCTGCTGTCATGCAGCTTAATTCATCAATGAAAACAAAAAAAAAAAAGAAGAATTAAGAGCTTCTCCAACCGAAATACCAATTTTCACTCCAAAATATAGTGAAATTCAAAAATATCATGATTCATCTCCAATCGAATTTCATTTTGCGCACCTCTGCGAAGGTAACCGTCTTTCTCCTCTTTCGCGCTTCTTCGACAAATCCAGTTGAGACAGAAAAATCGCGTAGGTGAACAGTACAACACCAATATTGACGCCGCGCTGTTCACCCGCAAGCAAATAGCATAAGATTTAACGTTAAGCTGGAGCGACAGCTGAACAACATCATAAGCATTTTTGACGTTCGGTTGGAGATGCTCTAAGCTCCACTTTACTTTGGTTGATCCATTAAAATACCATGAAACTCAGTTTAGTCATTCAGTCCATACCCTTTACAAGACTTAGTGCAGTCAAAAGCTTTACTTCGTGTCAACACGAGGCAACACAATCGCTCAATTTGACCCACAAAAATCAGACTAAATTAGCGCAATACATTGCTTAATGATTGCATGCATCACAATCAAAAGAAGAAACGAAGTGAAAGATTTCAATTTGGTTTCCTTTATCTCTCTCATCTCTCCGTTGCGGTCACTGTTTATTTAATGTGTGAAAAGATGGGATTTGTGGGTCGGGTTTTTGATCGATTTGATTGATTAATAAAATAATTAATAGATGTACAGTGTGCAAAATATGTGAAGAACGTGGGGGTATTGATGGGGGCAATTGAATTGGTTAAATTTTTGATGTCAGGTGCTGACAAATGGGAGATTCCGGAGCGTGAGGCACAGGGTGGTGACCAACGGGAGGAAGTCAAGGTTCTCGATGATATATTTCGGGGGCCCGCCGCTAGCTGCGAGGATTGAGCCTCTGCCCCAGCTGCTTGGAGACCAAGAGCAGAGCAGGTACAGAGCTTTCACATGGGCTCAGTACAAGACCGCTGCCTTTAAATCCAGGCTCGCAGATAACAGGCTTGTCTGCTTCGAGAATCACCACTAAATATAGGATTATCCTCCTGCACATTACATCAAAATGGAATTCAAAATCTTATGATTTGTAGTGACATTAGTGTTATATAAGATATCTTATCTTATGTAACACTCATGTCACTGCAAATCATAAGATCTTTCAGGTTGATCGGTTTTCATCAGGATATCCTAACATAATTTGTGCCTGGTGCATCAAGATGCTTTTTTCGAAGGAATATGTAGGTCATTTTAGGCTTCGTTTGGGACGGATGTCTACCTGCTTCTTAAAACGACTCTTTAGTACATAAATTTTAAATTTTGTACTAGATAACTGATTTAAGAAACAATAAGAAAGCCGTCTCAAGCGAAACTTTAGGTTTCGTAAAGTTTCGCTTGAGACGGCTTTTTTACTGCTTCTTGAGACAACTTAATTTCTAGTGCAAAAATTTTAAATTTTTTACTAGAAAGCTGCTTTAATAAATAGTAAGAAAGTTGTCCCAAGTGAAGCCTTAGGCTATTGGTTGGGAGTTTTGGAGGTCTTGGGTTCGAGTCTTGTGTATGTGAAGTGTGTGTGAGTTTAGGAGTTTTTAAGTTTATGATGATGTATTTTAGATTAAAATGTTTCGGCGTAATAGTGATGACTAAATGGGAGAGAGAGAAGAGGGGATAGTGGTTGGTATTATGCTATGATATGAGAGGAGGCTTTGGTGTGCGTTGTAGCTATGCTGTTTAGGGATGCTGAGCGGGTCAAAACAGCCTGGCTCTGATGACTAGTTTTAACTATTAGCTAAATATGGAAAGAAATAGGTTTATTTTGTTTTTCTACTCTCTCTCTCTCTTTATGAAAGCATCTGTGCTTTTTTTTTTTTGTTTTTTTTATATATATTAAAGCATCTGTGCTTGCATTAGCGCCGGAGCAGTCAATAAGCTTTTTTTTCTGTTTTTTTTTTTTCTATGATGAATGATAAATTTAATGCTAATGTCAATACACTAATATTGATTGGAATAGTTTTGATTACAGGTTTTTTTTAGTAAAGGTTCAGTTATTAAATAAATTTACAGAAAAATATAATTTTCTTACTTTTTTTCTTGAAAATAAATCAAAAGAAAAACGGTTCATATAAAAAAAAATGTTTAGTTTTGTTCATGTTTATATATTTTCAAAAAATAATTTTGTTTTTATATTTTCCAAAAATTTTATGTGCCAATTAGCCGCAAATCAAGTACGTAGCACAATATGGTCATACCAGAGCCACTATAGTGTTAACAGTTTCACACTTTTCTAAATTACTATTTAATAACATTTTTGTAATTATAAGGAACTTTTATATTTTTTTTTTATAATTTAATGCATATAAAATAAAATTATAACACATTATAGATTAATTTACAGGTAAATAGCAGAGTTAATTTGATGAAATCAAAATTAAAACATTTGTTTATCAATATAAATTAATTATTTATTTTAATTTAATATTCAATATTAGTAAGCCTTAAATATTAATAATTCAGGTAAAAACTAACTTGTAATTTTTGTGAAACGATAATAAAATAATATATATATAAATTTAAAATAATTTTATTATTTTTCTAGCTTAAGAGCTGGATAGGAAACTCACTCCATAAATAACTAAAAAATACTCCGAATATTCTTTGAATCTTCTATTATATCATATCATACATCATATATTATCGAAACTTCTATCAAAATTCATAGACATTTTTTAAACCCGGAATTAGTTGAAAGAAATATAAATTTTTTTAATTATATATTTGTTATCATCAAAATATGATCATAATCATCATGATCATTGCAATAATTTCTCCATTTTGATGATATAAAGCCTATATTGCTTTGTAATGAGAATATCGGTGCAAAATGTTCTCACCCACATATATTAAATATCTTTTCCTTGTTCATGCAATAAAGTAATTATTATTGGGATTGTAACGACTCATGCTTCATTTTGGATGATTTTCTTACTCTTTTTTAAAATAATTTTTTAGTACAAAAAATTAATTTTTTTTATACTAAAAAGTTGTTTTAAGAAACAGTAAGAAAGTCATCCCAAATGAAACCTCACTCTATCCTAAATCAAACATATATTAAAATAACAAATAATACCCCATAAAAACGCATGCAGTATATATATATATATATATATTTGCTTAACAAATTTAATTTCGAGGTTCAGAAAATCAGCGAGGGAGCTCTGCTAGGGTTTTGTTCCCGCCGCCTGCTACCCGGTTTTGCGCCCTTTTCCCCTTCCCCTCCTCCGGCTGCTGCCGGAGGACTTTTCTCCTCTTTTTTCTCCAGTTGTTCTCTTCATGGAGTCTCTTTCTGCTTCAGACTTCCCTCCTCTAGCTGTGAATGCAGGGGCTTCTCCTTCTCCTGCACCTGCTCGAGTTTGGAAGAACATTGTTGTTGACTCTGTCCCTATTTCCAAAGACCTTCCGCTTTCCTTTCTTCCGCTTGAGCCTGATAACATCGCTTTTGCTGGGGAGAGGCTGGTCAAAGGTGCTGAAAACTGGAATCTATGCTTGGTAGGTTACTCTATTGGAAGACGTCCTTATTATGAAGCCTTGCTTGGAGCTATACGTAAACCCTGGACCTTGAAGGGGTCCATGCAACTTCTCTCTCTCTCTCGGATGGCTTTTTCCACTATGGAAGACTACGAGATGGTGTGGTCTAAGGGATTTTGGTTTTTTCTGGGTAGACACTTCCTTCTCTAGAAATGGTCACCGAAATTTCGCCCTAAGCGCGAAAATTTTACTTCCATACCTATATGGGTTAAGATCCATGACTTTCCTTTGGTTTGCTGGAACTCAAAAGGTATATCCCGTATTGCAAGTAAAATCGGAGTTCCTTTAGCGGTGGATGCTCTAACTGCACAGAGAACTCGTCTCACTTTCGCTCGTGTTTGTATTCAAGTTGATGCTACTGCTACCTATCCTGAAGAAATTCCGATTTCTATAGAGGAAGATGTCTTTAGTTTAAAAATTCAATACGAGTGGAAGCCTACTTTATGTGAGCATTGTAAACTGGTGCACTCCTCTTCTACTTGTCCTTCAAAGCTGGATGATCAGCCTTATAAGGCCCCTTCAAAAGCTCCTCCCCCTCCCAATTTCCGTGGGAGAAGCAAGAATAGAAGACCACAAGCTAGACCTCTTCCTTCCTCTTCTACTATTCCTCCTACCATTATACCGTCTTCAATCACATTACTTGGCCATACCACTGTTGCTACTCTTCCCTCTTCTGTTGTTGTGGACCCTCCCATGACACAACCAAATCTGGTTACCTCTACTCTTCAGTTACCCACTCCTCAAAAGGCTAACATCACTCTCCCAAACCTAAACTCTCCTCAGGATGTCACTTCCTCCACATCTTCATCGCAACAGCAGACTTTTAAATCTTCCAATACCAAAGTCCAATCTCCCAACAAATTTGATGCCTTGCATCTTTTGGAGGAGGATCAAGATAATTCTAATGAGGAAGTATCTTTGGATACAGACACCTCAGCTCGAGTTAAAGAAAAGGAGAAAGCCATTGCACAATAGGGTAAGCAAAGTAAAAATGCGAAGGGAAAGCAAGCCAAAAAGGGCTCTTCTGTCAATCGTTAACCATGTTTGTGCCATCTATAGCATGCTGGAACATTAGGGGCTTCGACAGTCCAGACAAAGTTTACTCCTGTAAGCGACTTAACTCTTCTTTTAAACTGGATCTTCTGTGTATTTTGGATAATAGGATTCTCCCCTCGTCTCTTCTCAACCCCTTCTTCTGTGACTCTCACGTTCTCTTTCCTGCTGAACGCTCTTGTCACAATTTTAATTTGGCCAGTCCAGGCCGGATCTGGATCAAATGGAATTCTTCTAAATTAAATTTCTCCCCTACCATCATTTCTCCCCAACTTATTGCGGGTATTGTTGAAGGTGCAAACTTGTCTTCTTTTCTGTTAACGACTATTTATGCGAAAAATGATAGAGTGGGACGTCTTCCTCTCTAGGAATCGATTAGAATGACCGTTGTCTCTATGAATTCTCCTTGGATTATCATGGGAGATATGAACTGCTGTCGTTTTGCAACTGATAAATTGGGAGGCTCAGCTTTATCTCACAGCAATCTGGGGGAATTAAACACTGCTATTTTTTATGCTAATTTGGAGGATTTGAGTTCTGTGGGTTAAAATTATATCTGGTTTAATCAGCGTATTAATAATCCCATTCATATAAAGCTGGATAGAGTTTTGGTCAATGAGGCCTGGTCCAATTCTTTTCCTTCTTCTTACTACTCTGTGCAAGCTCCTTCTTTCTCTTATCACTGCCCCCCTTATTCTTCACTCCTCTAAGGCCTACATCCCTCATCACTGATTCCTCTTCAAAAATTATTGGACTTTTTTGGATGGATATTGGTACATTCTCCTTGATGTTTTTTCTTCTCCACAAGTTGGCAGTCCTTTGGCGGATCTTAGTTCTAAACTTCGTACATTGAAGAGGCGGCATAAGTTGGAGTCCTGGTCAAATGCTAATGCTATAAATGCTCATTTGAATACCTTACACAAGCATCAATGTTTTTGTCTTGATCAAATATCTGCTGATCCACTCAATGTGGATATGAATAGGAAATTGAAAGATATTAACAATAAAATCACAAAATTCACTTCCTTACAAGTTTCTTGGATCATTCAAAGAGCCAAAGCTTCTTGGCTCTCTCAATGGGAGGATGAAATTAAGTTCCTATATGCTAAAATTCGAAGACGGAGGGCTAATAATAATGCTGTGTTGAACCTTGCCTCTTCGACTAACTTTTTAAATGCTGATGCTATATCTGATATCATGAATCATTTCCAAGAACTTTACAATCCTCCTCTTATTCAGGATCTTAATATGGAGCTCTTTCCAGTAGGTGATACTTTAAATCCTAATTTTGCTGACATTCTTATTTCCTCTGTTACTGATGTTGAGATCAAGAATGCGGTTTTTTAGGGAAAGGCATCTTCATCTCTAGGACCTGATGGATTCAACTTTCATTTCTATAAGAGGAGCTGACATATTATTGGGCCTATTGTCTGTAAGGCTGTTAAATCCTTCTTTAGTTTGGGTAAAATGCCAATGGGTATCAAATCTACTGCTCTTGCTTTGATCCCTAAAACTAAGCATGCTGCTTCTTTTGCTGATTTTAGACCCATTGCCCACTGCAATGTGATTTATAAAATTGTTTCAAAAATTATTGCAAATAGGCTTAAACCAATTATGCCCAGTATTGTGAAGAATACTCAGTCAGGATTTATAAAAACTAGAATCTCCACGGACAATATTATTTTGGCCCAAGAAATTCTTTCCTATGCTGCTAAAGGAAAGAAAAATGTTTTCTGTGCTAAATTTGATATTCGTAAAGCCTTTGACACTGTCTCCAGGGAATTTATTTTGGCTAGGCTTCATCAAAAAGGATTTCCTGCTGTTTTTATTAACTGGGTTAAGAATTGCATCATTGATGTTAATTTTTTGATTGTGATCAAAGGAGCTCTTGATGGTTTTTTTCCCTCCTCGGCTGGTTTAAGGCAGGGATGCCCCCTAAGTCCATATCTTTTCTGTATAGCTATGGATGCTTTCTCTTCTATTCTTGATAACAATATTTTTATTGGTGTGCAATACAAAAATTTCAAGTTAAGTCATCTTCTCTATGCTGATGATTTACTTGTCTTTGGAGAAGCTTCTACTGCAAACTATACTCATCTTATGAATGCCATAAATTGTTTCACCAACTCTACCGGTTTACACATTAACCTGGATAAAAGCTCTATCATTCTGCCTAAGCACTTAACTTCTGCTGATGATATTAGCAGTTATCTTGGTTTAACTTCTAGGGATTTAGTCACCTATCTGGGTGTTCCTATTTCCTTTAGGAGATTAAAAATATCAGATATTTATCCTTTATTGGATGATATTATTAGGAAACTTTCAGGTTGGAATGCTAAGTTGCTGTCATTTGCGGGAAGGCTTCAATACTTGAAATTTACCATGATAAATTCTATTGCATACTGGATAAAGGGGGGCCATTTTACCAAAAGCTGTTTTCAAATTCTTCAGGAGAGCTGCCTCTAAATTTCTTTTTTTTTTTTTTGAGAGCTAAATGTTGGTAATAAACTTCACCTTGTTGCATGGGACAAGGTGTGCTTGCCTAAAGATAAAGGGGGCCTTGGTATTACTAGTTTTAATGCCTTATAACATGGATTAAACTGTTCACTTATCCATAGAATTTATAGCAGAAAAACCCCTCTTGCTGATTGTGTTTTTGCTTATTATTCTTTTCCCTGGAAACCCCCTCATTCTAAGGCTACCATTTTTTGGAGAGTGATTTGTGAAACTGCTGAAGCTACCATAGATAACTGGTCTTTCAATGTTACCACTTCCTCCCCTTTTTCTTTATTCTGGGATTTCTGGTGCAATAATAATCGTCTGGTGGATCTGTACCCTGATTTCGTGAATTTTGTGGATTATCCAGTGAGCAATTTTATTTCAGATGATGGGTTATGGCTTTTCCCTCTTCCTCTACCCAATGTTATATCTAATGTTATTTATGCTATTAGTATTTATGCTAATAGTATTGATAATTTACCTTGGGTAACTCGTAGCAAGGTTAAATTCAAGGATTTCAGTTTTGATTATTATAAGAATCATCCAACCTGTGTTTGGGTTGATTATATCTGGCATAAGAAGCACTCTTTGAGATTCTTTACTTACACTTGGCTTACTCTAGTGGGCGGCCTTAAAACTGCTTCTGCTCTGCATCATAGGAATATTGATGTAGATTTAAGATGTTCCCTCTGTTACTGCATTCCTGAGAGCTCTTCACATCTATTTTTTGACTGTAACTTCTCGCACTCCATCATTACTAGTCTCATACCTGAAAGTGCCACCATCTTGCTTAGACCAAACCTAATGCAGTTTCTGGATTGGGTGAATGATAACAACAGCTTTTCCCCTCAAAATAAAATACTGTACTTCATCACTATATGTTGTACTGTTTATTTTATTTGGAGAGAAAGGAATGATAGGAGGTTTGCTTTCACAGCTTCTAGCACTACTACTGTTAAGCTTAAAATCAAAAAAGCTATTGTCTCTAAAGTTTCCAAATGGTGTGATGGTGAACTGCTACAGAATTTTCACTAATTGGGCTTTCTGGGCAATCTGGGTTGCTCCTGCTATTTTTGTTGGTTGGAATTGTTCTGGAAATCTGGATTATAATATCGGTTGCAAGACGAGGTGCTGCCAGGTTGTTGTCCCTTACCCGTGGCTACACCAGATAAAGCCTACCTGGATGATGATGAAGCTCCCAATTCTGGGTTCCTTAGACGGCTTATGCGCAACCAGAGACATGTTCGTTAATTGCAATCTCTGTTTGTTATTTCTGAGTCCAGGTATATATAGGCTTAGGAGCCTTTTTTGGCTGCTTTATGATCATGTTTAGAATTTCAGATTCTTAGCCTGTTTTGGTTATGTTGATTGGCTTTGTAATTGTTGTAATTCTGGTTTTTCAAAGGTTTTTTCTATAGTTCTGCAGCAAAGGCTGATAGGATGAATGATAGGTATAGTTTTTTCTTTATTTAGCAGCTTTTTGCTGTTAGTTTTGTTGGACTCTACTAGTTGGTTGTGGTAGGGTCCAATTTTTCTTACTTGTATTTTTCTTCATTTGAATGATATGGGCTTATGCCCCAAAATTTCCAAAAAAAAAAAAAAAAACAAATTTAATTTCAACAACTTTATAGTTTTCTGCCAAAACATTTAGGACAAGTATGGGAAAATTAGGATTTATTAGGAAGATTGAAACTAGTGGTGTAAGTAAGTCATGCCAACTTATGAACTGGCTTGAGATTAGCTCAATAAACGATTCGTGAATCAAACCTAATGAGCAAACAACATAGCTTAAGCCAACCCCCACTAGACTCATTAGCTCGAGAGCCTGCTCATTTAAAACATATTAATAGAAAAAATATTTAAAATATATTAGAATTCGGGATTTTAAGTATAAAGTTGTTAAAAATATTTAAAAATTATATCACTTTCTTATATCAAGTATTTTTTTTTAATCATCTTTTTATAATAATTACATAAATCATAATCATTTTCTCACTTTCATAATAAGCGAGCCAACTCAAACTCTTAGAATAAAATTCAAGCTCGAACCTGAACTCGATTAATTAATCAAGCTCAATCTCAACCTAACAATCACTCAATAGACTGGACTCTTTTTCACCCGTGGTTGAAACCCATAGCCCATGTGATATATTCTTTGAATGATTCTTTCACCTACATATGTTAATAATTTATGAATGTTTATATTTGATACATCATCATGAAATTATCTTGATCGGGCATGAATCTCGGCGCAAAAGTCAAGTTGGAAACTTCAAAAATCAAATTCGGAAACACCAGAACTCCGATTTCAGTGAGCTTATAGTCAAACTGAGCGTCTCAGAAATACAAACCCAACAACATCAAATTCAACTCGATCCGAGCCCAAAAGAACCCAAATCAAGCGCCCGAAGTATTGTTGGAAATCTCGTACATCAATTTGAGTTACCAAATGGTTTCCGATTTTAACGAACTTATAGTCGAATCGTGCGCCTCGATGAGACAAATCCAACGAGCCCAAAATCTCCAAATTTTGACATCACTAAGGCCTTCAAATATCCAACAAACGGTGCACAATCAAAGGATTTAATATCAGCCGTCCATTCAACCACTCCCTATTTTCCCCTGATCTCACACCTATTTATGAGCCATGCCACTCCATAAAAACTATAAATAGAGCCCTCATTCTTCACAAGAGGACCCAAGCAAATAGAAGAGAAGAAGAAGAGGAGGAGAATCAGCTCCTCCTCGACCACCGCCGGAGTTCTTTCCACTGCCTGAATACGCCGGAATTCTGCCGGATATTCGGGAGACGTTGGAATTCTACATAACTTTGTAACTGAATTTCAATTCAGAAGAAACTCTTTGTAATCTGATCGTCCTAACTTTTGGGACGAATCAGCCTCTGTAACTAGTGGAATTACTTCAACTAGGCGTGGCCCCGTGATTTTTTCACTCTTTCGGGTTTTCCACGTAAAAATCCTGGTGTTTATTTTCCTTTCCTGTTTGTGTGCTGAATATTCATACAACGCTCAGACATAAAATTACAAACTCTATCGCCGCGTATATTCTAGCCCGCAACAGTTTGTCGCCGTTTGTGGGAATCACTATCCCATAAACTTCAAGTATTGCTACAATGGTTAACAGACGTAGCAGTCGCATCGTTGGAGCTTCCCGCTCCAACTCCCACCAATCCAGAAATCAGTCTGTGAATCACAGACACCCGATGTCTACCTCTTTTCATCCTGTGTGGCAAAATGCTGCAGGAGAAGCAACTTCGGGACCTTCTTTAGAGGAAAGATTTCGAAAGATGGAAGAATCTCAGAATGAGATCCTTCAACTCCTATGAGAAACTCGATAGCCGACACTACCACAATGGGAGGAAGTTCTTCTCCCTCGAGATCCACCACGGGTTGAAGATGTTTAATTCGAGCATCTTCAAGCAGAGCTTCCTCTTCCTCCCCCAAATAGGCAGATACATCATAACAACAAACTCGCTGATACAGCAAGTTCTACAAATTCTTCGCCCTCAACTCGGCAGCCTCACGTTCTTCCAAATCTCCTAGAAGACTCAACCCAACCACACATTGCTGAGCTCCCTCACAATGCTCTACGTCACAAACTGAAAAAATTTGTACGGGAAGAGTTCCCCCGAGGAGATGTGAGGCAAGTTCTCCGACAGAGGAACTTCTAGGATTCATCACCTCTAACTGAAGCCATTCTTCAGCACCCCATTCCAGTCGGATTCAAAGTACTAAATGTTGAGACCTACAACGGGACGACCAACTCGTATGAGCATATCAACTACTATAGAACCATCATGCATATTCAACGAGCCTTGGACGCGCTCCTCTGCCAGGTCTTTCCTGACACCTTTCAAGGACAGGCCCGAATGTGGTTCTATTTGCTTGCACCTAGAACGATCCCCTCATTTATCAAATTGGCTAAAGTATTCGTCGAACAATTTGTGGCCAATCGAAGAATCGCTAAGGATTCTTCCCACTTCTCTGGGATCCGTTAAAATGAAGGAGTATTTTCAGCGATTTTCCACCGAGGTTTGATAGATTCTAGGAGTAGACCCTGAATTACTTAGAGGGGTCTTTCTTGGAGGTCTTCGTCCTGGCCCCTTCTATTCAGCACTCATGCGCGACACTGTTCATTCATATGCTGATATGATCCATCGTGTGGAGGCACAAATTTCTGCATATGAAGCTATAAATGCTCACAATAAGCAGTTTGAGCAAATTAATGGGAAGTACAAAGTTGCACCTGAGATGGACAACTCATTCTCACAACAGAAAAAGTAATGGAAGAATAATCTACCTCATAGGCCTCCATTACCGTGATGGGAACCTCGACAAGAGAATGAGTACACCCCACTCAACACTTCTCGAGCAAATATATTGATGGCCATTCGAGATCAAGATACATTAAAATGGCCAAATCCTTTGAAGTCGACCACAGGAAATCTAGATCAGTACTGTCACTTTCATCGTAGTCGTGGTCACACTACCGAAGCCTGTAAGAAAATCAAGGATGAGATTGAAAGACTTATCCACTAGGGCTACCTTCGACAATTTATTCAAGATTCACCTACCCGAGAGGAAGCTCGTTCTGCTTGGGGGCAAAATCAACAACAAAGACAACCATTGAATAATATTCATGGTTGGAGAGATTGAATGAGCACGCGCTTCGTGCATTTGTATTAGTAATACTACTTGTCTTGTTTCATCATTTCTCTTTTATGTTGAGTAGGGTATCACTTTGATATCTCTAATATCTTCTTCTAAGTTAAACATTATGTTATCCCCGTACGTAGATCTTATGTGTTGAGTACAATGTAACTTGTATATCCCTAAGTCATACTAGGGAATTATTATACTATTTTATATAATACAATAATGTAATGTTCACGTTGTTGTGATATTATTTTCTCTTATGAAAGATGAAAAACTTCTCAAACTCTTTTTTTGTAATTCAAGAAATATACAATATGTATTGTATCTCAATCACCAGATGATCAATCCCAGGGGGATTTGATCCAACCTCTTCCACACAGGATAATGTCATCGAGCAGGGCTCTGACATACAACCTCAGATAGGTCTCACATCCTTGGTAGATTCTCTCGACCTCTTCCACATAAGTTAACATCATCGAGCAGGGCTCTGACATACAACCTCGGATAGGTCTCACATCCTTGGTGGATTCTCTCGACCTCTTCCACACAGGTTAACGTCATCAAGCAGGGCTCTGACATACAACCTCTGATAGGTCTCACATCCTTGGTGGATTCTCTTGACCTCTTCCATACAGGTTAATGTCATCAAGCATAGCTTTGACATACAACCTCAGATAAGTCTCACGCCATTGGTGGAATCTCTCGACCTCTTTCATAGAGGTCGAGCAGTGCTCTGAGTGAACAAGCCTCAACTATTAGAGAGCCAAAGGGAGAAGAAGAGAAGGGCCAATTTTTCTAAAGGCCCTGGGGTTCTATTTATAGTTTTTTTTTTTTTTTTTTTTTTTTTTTTTTGTAGGGGGAATTTTTTATATTTTTTAAAAAATTTAATTTTTTTTTTTTTTTTTTTTTTTTTTTTTTGAGAATGGGGAATTTTCTAGAATTTTTAAAAAATTTAAATTTTTTCTGAATTTTTCAAAAAAATTTAGGAATTTTTTGAAATTTTCTAGGATTTTTTTGGAATTTCTCGGATTTAAAAAATCCATGTGGTGCCCAAAAAAGAAAAAAAATCAATTAACCACACGGTTAACCGCGAGGCTAAACGCGCGGAATCGCGCGAGTTGCGACCGTTGGCTTGCAGCCCGGGTTGCGCCGGCAGCGACGGCGGCGGGTGGCAGCCGTCTGATTCGACCGCCTAAGCATGTTTGGGCCCAATTTTTGGCCCGGATTGTCTGAAGCAAATGTTTTTGGGGTCCCCAGACACGTTTTTCGACATTCCCGACTCGATTTCGACACTTTTGGAGCTCAACAGGGCCTCTACGATTAAGTTTGAGCGAGCATTTAATTTTTTGAATGCAATTTTTTTCGATTCTTCTAAAGAAAATTGTCGAAGCATATATTTTCGGACTCCTAGAGCTTCGACGGCCAAAAATAATGGGGCAACTGATACGTCATCATGAAATTATCTTGAACAGGCACGAATCTCGGCGCAAAAGTCAAGTTGGAAACTTCAAAAATCAGATTCGGAAACACCTGAACTCCGATTTCAGTGAGCTTATAGTGAAACTGAGCGTCTCGGAAATAAGAACCCAACGACATCAAATTCAACTCGATCCGAGCAAAAAATCAACCCAAACCAAGCACCCGAAATGTTGTTGGAAAGCTCGTACCATAATTTGAGTTACCAAACGGTTTTTGATTTTAACGAACTTGTAGTCGAATCGAGCGGCTCGATGAGACGAATCCAACGAGCCCAAGATAGCCAAATTTTGACATCACTAAGGCCTTCAAATGTCCAACAAACGGTGCACGACCGAAGGATTCAATATCAGCCGTCCATTCAACCACTCTCTATTTGCCCCTGATCTCACACCTATTTATGAGCCATGTCACTCCAGAAAAACTATAAATATAGCCCTCATTCTTCACAAGAGGACCCAAGCCAAGAGAAGAGAAAAAGAAGAGAAGAAGGAGAATCAGCTCCTCCTCGGCCACCGCCAGAGTTCTTTCCGCCGTCTGAATACGCCGAAATTCTGTCGGATATTCGGGAGACGTCGAAATTCTGCATAACTTTGTAACAAAATTTCAATTCAGAAGAAACTCTTTGTAATCTAATCGTCCTAACTTGTGGGACGAATCAGCCTCTGTACTTCAAACAAACACTAGTGGAATTACTTCAACTGGGAAAAAATCCTGGTATTTATTTTCCTTTCATGTTTGTGTGCTGAATATTCATGTAACGGTCGGACGTAAAATTACAAACTCTACCGCCACGTATATTCTAGCCTGCAACAATATTATAATGGTTTATTAATTTATGGATGCTTCAGTATTTATTCATTAAAATTTAATTTAGTGGCATTATAATCGTTTAGCCACTGCATTTAAGCTTGTTGCGTCCTGGAGTATTCGCGGCAGTAGAGAAATATATAGTTTAACGTCTTAACATTGTACGAAGATCCAGCACACAATCAGATAAGTGAGAGGGGCCTAGCATTTATGAGACACCAAGATTTCGTGAAAATCCCAGCGACATGCAAGGATACTTCCAATCAATTACAAGCCTTATATAGTCCCTTATCGGACTTCTACTCCTTGGACAAGGTCTTAATCTTGACCTCAAAAAGGCAGTAACGGTCTAAAAATAGACCATTATTTACCCTTGATTCAGGATACATGCGGCGTTCACCCCCTCCCAATCAAGACAAAATCGATCCCAGGGGATCTGATTCGACTTCTTCCATACAGGTTAACATCATCGAGCAAAGGCTCTGACATACAACCTTGGATAGGTCTCACATCCTTGGTGGATTCTCTCGACCTCTTCCACACAGGTTAACGTCGTCGAGCAAAGGCTCCGACATACAACCTCGGATAGGTCCTACATCCTTAGTGGATTCTCTCGACCTCTTCCGCACAGGTTAACGTCATCGAGTAGTGCTCTGACATACAACCTCGGATAGGTCCTACATCCTTGGTGGATTCTCTCGACCTCTTCCATACAGGTTAACGTCATCGAGTAAAGACTCCGACATACAACCTCGGATAGGTATTACATCCTTGGTGGATTCTCTCGACCTCTTCCACACAGGTTAACATCGTCGAGCAAAGGCTCCAACATACAACCTTGGATAGGTCCTACATCCTTATTAGATTCTCTCGGCATCTTCCATGCAGGTTAACGTCGTTGAGCAAAGGCTCTGACATACAACCTCGGATAGGTCCTACATCATTAGTGGATTCTCTCGAACTCTTCCACACAGGTTAAAGTCGTCGAGAAAAGGCTCCGACATACAACCTCGGATAGGTCCTATATCCTTAGTGGATTCTCTCGACCTCTTCCACATAGATAAACGTCGTCGAGAAAAGACTTCGACATACAACCTCAGATATGTCTCACATCCTTGGTGGATTCTCTCGACCTCTTCCACACAGGTTAACGTCATCGAGCAAGGCTCTGGCATAGAACCTCGGATATGTCTTACATCTTTCATGGATTCTTTTAACCAAACAGGTTAACATTATCAAGTAAAGACACTGACATACAACTTCGGATAAATCATACATCCTTTGTTAACGTCGCTATAATTCCGTCAATGGACTTCTATCAGACTTCTCCATAAAGTTAAATTTCTATCCGATGTTGAATTTCCTCCTGTCGCTGAATTTTTGCCTTGCAGGACTTTTGTCGGAATTATGTCTATTGATGGACTTTCGTGGGCCTTCTACTCGATGTTGTACTTCTACTAGACGTCGGACTTCTACCGGACGTCGGACTTCAACCCGTCGTCGGACTTCTGCCAGTCAATGGACTTTCATCGGTCTTCTGCCCGACATTATACTTCTACCCGACGTCAGACTTCTACCGGACGTCGGACTTCAATCCGTCGTCGGACTTCTGCCAGTCAATGAACTTTCGTCGATCTTCTGCCTGACGTTGTACTTCTGCCCAACATCGGACTTCTGCCCGTCGTTGAACTTTCATTGGGTTTCTGCCCGTTGTCAGACTTCTGTCCAACGCTAAGCTTCTTCTCGTTATCGGAATTTTGCATAGCAGAAGTTTCGTCGAATTTCTGCCCGACGCAGAGCTTTCTCCTGTTGGACTTCTACACGATGCCGGAATTCTTTCTATCGTTGGACTTTCATTGGGAATCTGCCCGATGTAGAGCTTCCTCCCCTCATTAGACTTCTTCCCCTCAATGGACTTTCGTGGGTCTTCTACCCGACATTGTACTTCTACCCGACTACGGACTTCTGCATTCCGCCGGACTACTACCCGTCGTCGGACTTCTGCCCGTCGACGGACTTTCAACGGTCTTCTAACCGACACTGTACCTCTACCCGTCGTCGGACTTCTATCTGTCGATGGACTTTCGTCGGTCTTCTGTTCGACGTCGTACTTCTACCGGATGTCGGATATCTACCCGTCGTCGGACTTCTTCTCGTCGATGGACTTTCGTCGATCTTCTACCCGATGTTGTACTTCAACCCGACGTTGTACTTCTATCGGACGTCGAATTTCTACCCGTCGTCAGACTTCTTCCCATCGATGGACTTTCGTCGGTCTTCTGCTCGACGTCGTACTTCTACCCGACGCCGTACTTATACCCGACGCTGTACTTCTACCGGACGTTGAACATATACACGTTGTCGAACTTCTGCCCGTCGATGGACTTTCGTCGATCTTCTGCCCAACACTGTACTTCTACCCGACGTCGAACTTCTGCATGTCATCGTACTTCAACCCGTTGTTGGACTTCTACCCGATACCGAACTTCTTCCCGACGCCATAATACTGCCCCTCACTAGACATTTATCAGGCTTCTCCCCAAAGCCAAATTTTCTATCGTCATCGGACTTCTTCCTGACGTTAAACTTTTGTCCGCAACCAGACTTCCATCGACTATCAGACTTATGCAGGATCTCTCGAAGAACGTGGAGGGGAAGACTCCTACTCAGTGAAGGGTCCTAGCCCTGAACAGGGGATACCACCCGTACATGGCTAGGGGAAGGCCTCAGTCCGAGAGGAAGCAGGGGGAGAAAGACCCTTCTTACAAAGAGGGGCCCTGGGCCTGGACAGGGGATGCCGCCTATACAGGGCTCGGGGAGAAGGCCTCAAATGAAAGAAGGGGAGAGGAAAGTAGAGAAGGTGCAAGTTTTTCATTACCCAAAGGGGGTATTTATAGATGGAGGGGGAAATAGAGAAATTATGGAAGTTAAAAAAAAAAAAAAAAAAAGAGTTTTTAGGCGGTTTTATTAACCGCCTATGTCCTCTTAGTTGACGGTTAATTGACATGCTGCACATAGAGTCACGCCCCTTGGGGCGTGCCTTTTGATCACGCATAGTGGTGGCCGCCTCCTAGATGTTATGGCTTATTATTGCATATTATGACATATAACTTCCTTTCCTATATGTCATTATTCTTTGAATTATTAAAACTGCTCTGACGTAGCCACATTTCAAGGTGCTTATTCATGCAAAAGCACCAAATTATCAATGTAGCCTTCATGTTATGGGAAGATAGCTTCATTCTATTCAGTGCTTGAACACGTGATTACTTGGACATGCTTATCTAGATTAAAATTTAATTAGTGATTTACTTAGCTGGAAGGAGAAAATTTCTGAGCAAGATCGCCACCTTTTAGCCATGCGCATCAGACTTTATTTTGACACTTTTAAAGTGAATCAGAGTCTCTACAATCAAGTTTGAGCAAGCGCTTAGTTTTCGGAATGCAATTTTTGGCGTTTCAGCCAATGCAAATTGTCGATACATATATTTTCGGACTCCTGGAGCTTCGACGTCCGAAAATAGGGGGGCAACTGATACGTCGTGCAAAAAATTATCTTGATCGGGCACGAATCTCGAGGCAAAAATCAAGTTGGAAACTTCAAAAATTAAATCCGGGAGCATCTGAACTCCGATTTCAGCAAACTTACAGTCAAACTGAGCGTCTCGGAAATACGAACCCAACGACACCAAATTTGACTCAATCCAAGCCCAAATGAGTCTAAATCAAGGACACAAAGTGCTGTTGGGAGGTTCAAACCGCAATTTGAGTTACCAAGCGGTCTCTGATTTTAACGACCTTATAGTCGAATCGAACGGCTCGACGAGGCGAATTCAACCAGCCCAAGATCGCCGGATTCCAACATCACTAAGGCCTTCAAATGGCTGATGAACGGTGTATGATCAAATGATTCAATATCAGCCGTCCATTCAACCACTCCTTATTCGCCCCTGATCTCACACCTATTTACAAGCCATGTCACTCCAAAAAATTATAAATAGAGCCCTCATTCTTCATAAGAAGTGGGGAGTGAAGAGAGAGAAGAAGAAGGAAAGAAGAGGAGAAAGGGGAAAAGGAGAATCCTCTCCTCCTCGACAACCCCCGGAGCTCTTCCCGCCGCCTGAATACGCCGGAACTCTACCGGATATTCGGGAGAACGTCAGAATTCTGCCCAACTTCCATGGGATGCGGAAATTCTTCTCAATTAACGACAGAGTTCCCTCCTGACGTTGAAACTCCGCCCAAGTGATGACGGAGTTCTCCTCGTCCACCAACAGACGTCGGACTTCTACCCGACACCTGACCTTCACTCTTCGTCAAGTTTCTACCCGATGCCGGGCTTCTACTGATCATAGGACTTTCGCTGGACGTATATCCGAATATGGATTTCTTTCCATTGTTGGACTTCTACCTGATGCTGTCCTTCTGACCTTCATTGTCAGACACAGTCCTTCCAACCTCCCTCGCAAGGCAACTGTCCTTCTGACATCCGTCGCCAGTCGACTACGGTCCTCCTGACTTATGTCACCCGTCGACTACGGTCCTCCTAATAGTTGAGGAATTTTCTAATATTTATTCATTAAAATTTAATTTAGTGGCATTAATCGTTTAGCCACTGCATTTAAGCTCATCTCAACAGTTGAGGAATGTGTCATTAGTGTTTGAGTGCTTTGAGTTTTACATCATAAACCCATATTCAACTTCTAGAATTTAATAATATTCATTTTAAGCTTCATTTGGGACAGTTTTTATATTAGTTTCTAAAATAATTTTCTAATACAAAAAAAATAATTTAAAAAAATTTCTACTAAAAACTACTTTAAGAAACAGTAAAAAAGATATCTCAAATCAAATCTTATGCTTTGTTTGAGATGGCTTTCTTACTGCTTCTTAAATCATCTTTTTAGCATAAAAATTAAATTTTGTGTTATAATTTTCTTTAAGACGCAATAATAAATTAAGCTGTCACAACCGCGCGAAAGCTGTGCATGAAAGCTGAATTATGTAATAAATTAAGATACATATGGCCATTATGCTTCACTAAACCCATATTATATCATCATCTTTATGCCTTGCAATCTCTTATCTACGATGTGCATGAAAGCTGAATTATGTAATCTAAAGGGTAAAATCAATATCTACATATAGTCTTTGGCAGAATAATCAAAAATATTTCGAGAATAAGGTGTGTTAACTTATGGCATCTTACTTAAGAAAAAAATTAAATGAATTCATCACTCTTATGGTTAATTAATTGATAACTATCCAACCTATGGCTAGTTATTAGGGTGGAGCATTACTAGTAAAATAATTATCCCATATTCTTGCTAGCATATCATATATTTTAAAAGAAAACTAAAGATGTTATTTAATAAAAAATAAGCTGAAATTTTTAATCTCCTGCCAAGATTAAGTGGAGATCAACAACGATAAAAAGATTTGTATGATATCCCAAATTACTCAATCATTTTGATTAATCAAATATTATCTTTCCAATCTTGATGTTAGTCATTGTTGTGTCCTAGAACATTTACGGCGATAGAGAGAAAGAGTTTAGCATCCTAGCTAAAATCCAGCACACACAGATAAGAGAGAGCCCAGGGTACAAGAGTCATAAGAGATAATAGAATTTTTACGTAAAAATTTATGAAAAGGAAAAAAACACGAAGCCTTGCCTAGTTGAAAATGAATCCACTAGTGTTATCGTTGATTATAAATGATGCCCTTCATTAGGGGAAGGCCTTAGCTCAATATGACAAATATATATCATATAAAGCATATTGCATGATTAGAGTTAGAAAAATTCAGTGATATGGGAGTTGTTCTATAAAGAACATTGTCTTATTTGTTTGGTCAATAAGACCTTAGTTAGGAAATAGAGGTAGAGGGGTCGTAGTGGGGCGACTAAGGTCCAAGGGATTATAGTCGGCAAGCATTGGTGGTCAGAGAGACCGTAGTAAGAGGGCGACGATGGTTGAAGGGATTGTAGTTTATGGGCAATGGTGATCGGAGGGACCATAGTCTACGGGACACAGAGGTCGGAGGGAACGTAGTCGGTGGGTCAAGGAGGTTGGAGGGTAGTTGGCGGGCGACGGAGGTTACAAGTATGATAACCTAAATTTCTAAAAGTAATTTTTTTTATATGAAAAATCTAAATTTTAGTGATGTGCCTTGCGAAGAAGGAAGAGGAGGAAGGAAATGAAAGATGAGAGAAAAAAAAAAAGAGAAAAGATGATTTTAGTAGTCAAATTACTTCATCATTTTTGTGGAACTTACTCAGATTGTGGTAGGAGACTCAGATCCTACTTTTATTTTTAAAGATTTTGATTTCAACTATTGTGCTTTGCCCAACATGTTGGCTCTTTTATTGTAATGATTAAAAAACTGCAATTTATAATCGATCAGGGCAAGCACTTAGCCCACTTCAACTTCCAGCATGTAGCAATCTTTTCTTGGATTCTAGTCATCTTTCCTTCATGATATCATCCCAAATCGTGTTCAAGTGAATTCAAAATTATTCGTAAATCTCACACAAATAGTTGAGAATACTAAATGAAAAGAGAATAGAGAAACATAGAAAGAGAATAGAGAAACAACGCCATGCTTTACCCCCTTACTCTCATAATCACAAGATACTTTTACTACTCGAAACTGCTTGGCTTTAATTTTAGCTTGAACTATGCTTGATGATGGAACCTCCCTCTACTTTTTGAAGGATGGAAATGAACTAAATGATAGCCAGAGGAACTAACTTCTTTACAAACAAAGTACAACATTATTTATTCTCATCCCCATTAGACTACAGGTTTCATTTGGAACGATTTTCTTAGTATTTTTAAAGTAGTTTTTTTAGTACAAAAATTTTTTTGAACATAAAATATTAAGAAAACTATAACAAATGAAGCCTATGAAGTTAGGAGATAGTCTGTATAGAGGGTATTATTCTTCATATGCTATGTTATACTTGCTGAAGTTGTATTTGTTTGTGAAAGTTCTACAACTTTATGGTTCAATAAATAGTAAATTTGGCTGTGGTAATCCTATGAATTGTCATAGGTTTGTAAACTTCAATAGCCTTATATTAGAAAAGAGCTTTTTACATATAATAAAATTATGTTTTTTGCATTTTTAAATGGAAAATCACCAAAAAAAATATAAAGATTGTATGCCTGAATAATAACTCTTAAATTAAAATGATTTAAAGAACTAATTACTAAAGAAGCAATAGTGAATTTTCTATCCTCCACGTTCAAACGGAGAAAGGATAGGTTAATTAAATGTATAACTAGAGGAGATTAAATGAAAAAGCATTAGAAATGTAATAAAAAAAGGGTCAAGCATGAAAACAATTGATGCACATTGGCTCAAGGATATGATAGAGATTTCAATATAACATCCAAAGGATAGATTAACTCGAGAATAAAAGAGGAGGTTGTCGTCGCAATGGTAGTCAACAATTTTCTAGATTATGATTTCTTCCTATAGCAAATAATGATGGGAAGATTTAGCCTAATTTGACTAGTTTATTTCATAGTTTCGTGTATGGGCTCCAAAAATTCGTTCCGCGGACACCCTTTCTTTCTCTTTTCGGGTCATCGAGGAGAGTTTTAACGAGTATGTTGTGAGGTGAATTTTCAAAATGCATATTAGATTATGAATACGACACTACCAAAGATTTCACCTTCATTTTTTGAGGACTTTATGATCTTCTGGTTTCTTATAGGCACAAGCCCTTATAGTTAATTACCAATTCGGATAATGAGAAAGGAATTTTGATTAAGGCTAGTCATCAAACAGATACATATTATCTATTGTATAGTAGCATCATGGGTTTAGTTTTTAAAAAATTAATATTTAAAATTAAAAATTTACCATCTTGCACTTAAAGAGAATGGTGGGGGAAGGATGACGAGCCCGATTAAGATCTCATGATTTCATCATCTCGGGCCATCGTAGTCCTTG
This sequence comes from Dendrobium catenatum, assembly GCF_001605985.2. Classification (NCBI taxonomy): domain Eukaryota; kingdom Viridiplantae; phylum Streptophyta; class Magnoliopsida; order Asparagales; family Orchidaceae; genus Dendrobium; species Dendrobium catenatum. Next base: position 649,378 of record NW_021318490.1, on the reverse strand, counting down.
GTCAACTTAGTCATAGGAGGTAGTTGGCCCAATCTAACAGAAGGATCCATATCGATAGTCATGGGTTACATCATCTAAGGGAACCTTGTAGACCTGGGGTGAATATTTGTCCAAGGGAATAAATTGAATTCCCCTTAGCTGATAGAAGACTTTTTTTCCCTATTGATTATATCATATTGATTCATTACTCAATGATTTAACATCATTAGAGAACAAACAGGCTATGACCATAACCATAATATAATGTGTCATTATGTGGTAAAACCACGCGATCTCGGTCGTAACTACTTACTTGTTGTGTCATTTAACAGCAAAAGCATCAGTGTGGTGCCATTTGGTAAGAAAATCATCTATTATAGAGCACATGCCACATGCTTACTGCTAAGATATGGATTGAGAATGAATCCTAGTAATATTCCCGACTAAACATGAGCCCTTTGTGAGTTGATGTGATTTTCAAAGTTGTCCATTTCAATAAACTATTGTGTAGGATGGATGAATTATACTTTAATTGTTTAATAATTTATTTCATTTTTGTATATCTTAAATTTTAATATTTTTGAAATTTTGAATTTTTTGGGCATTTTGAAGGCATATTCAAATGTTTGTAGTCCCCTCCAATTGAGACCTTCAATCAACATGGTCGTCATTGGGGTTTATATGGGTTGTTAAATTTTGTTTATTAAACCTTGTTGACTTTATCAATTTACTAACAGAATATCAAGTTTGTATCTAAATTTATTTCTTAACCCATGCAACATCCTTAAATGTTATGTGTGAACCTATGACACACTCATTAGGGCCCATACTAGTATATGTTACTACATGCATTTTGCATGATGCATTTATATGATTATTATATGTGTATACTGCATGTATGTGATACATCTTCTTGTATCATGTTTATTAGCCTATGTATTTTGCATCTTATATTTGCACACTATGTAGCTGCAATGTGTGATAGTTTTGCATGTAGATAGAATATTACATGATATTACTAGAATGAAATCCTCTACATCCTACAAATGCGTGCAAAAGTTTATCTTAGAGTGTAATTGCAATGTCAAATGATATGCTCGAATGAAACCCCTTGCATCCTATAAATTCACGTGGGAGGTCATTTTGAATTATGATTATAATGTCAAATGACATGCTGGAATGAAACCCCTTGTATATCAAAGATATAAGCAAGAGGTCCTTCTGAATTATGATTGCAATATTAGATAACATATTGGAATGAAACCCTCTGAATCCTAACGATACATGTAGGAGGTCATTTTAAAATATAATTGTAATGCTAGATGACATATTGGAATAAAAATCTCTACATCATATAAATATATGGATATTATGAAATACACATTAATGCATAAGGAGGGGGGTATTTTGCATTTTAAGATGTAGCTAACTATATAGGTGGTTATTGCTACCAAATGTGCATGGATTTATTTTAGGCTTTGTTAATGCCTTTTGTCTTCTTGTACGAGTGTAACGAATCCGATGGCATGGCGCATTAACATAGTATATAGTACATTTACATAATATGCATGCATAATATATCTATATATCATCGATATATTTGCATGATAATTTGTCCCTTGCAAGTAGTGCATAATGTATCTACATGCCAACGAGGCATGTTACTGTGGTGCAATACATCTCACATGTTGAATAGCATGTCAATGTAATACATTTTGTATGTTGTTGTGTTTATACACACAATACATCTTGCATATTGAATGACACATTTCCTATGGTGCATTCTACATGTTGTGAATGTATGCATGTGAAATATGTTGGCACGTAAATATGATACACGTTTATAGCATAATACATCTTATGATGTCTAATGACATATTTGCATGAATTAGTATGCCTATTGAAATGCATGTACGGTGGAATTTTAAAGTATTTGGCACTAATCAATTATGCAGACAACTATCATTTGAAGGAGCTCAACATTCTATTTAGAAGCATGTATACGCCTTCTATCTGCTTGTATGAGTGTTGCAGTAGTGCTATGGGTCACATTTCACCTTCCACAAGCTATTATTTTATTTGATATTCAGCTTGCAGGGGTGTCCACTTCCTGCAAAGGAGTTGTGCGCTGCATCAAGGATCTATTACATGTAGCTTGCAAGTAAGCTAATTTATCTAGTGTGATAGCCTGACACCATGAATTTATTGTCTTAGCTTACTAATGGCCTACAATTTTTACTACTAATTCACTGATTTTGCTTATAGATGAATTGTAACTTATTGTTTAAAATAGCCACGAGATATTTCAATGTTCTGATGTAAGCTCCATCTTCTTATCCTTTGAGTGATCAGATCCATAAAGCATCCAATCATTGCTCAGGCTAGATGAGGGCATTCAAGTTGCATGAAGTCATTTTGTGATAGATGAGGTATCGCAATCTGATGAGACCAAAGGCTTGACTGAGATACTTTTAGATTTTTTTGTCTCCCCTTCATCATAACGTAGTCTCCTCGAAGCATGAACAAAAAAAGCATAGGATAGTTTTTAGTATCCCAATGATATTCTAGCATTTGATATACACTTGGGATGTGGAAGATTCTTCTATAACCCTTGAAATGGAAACCAAGAGTAGCTCTCTTCAATCTATAGTTGGAATATTTGGTGGTGTGCGTGTAGGTCATTATGTTATGAAGCTTATCTTTGGCTATTTTTCCTTCATTATGTGGCATTTCTCCAGAAGCCTCAATACTTCTGCAAAGATGACAAAATATATAAGTCTAAATAGTACTTCCATCCAAATCATCTTTGGTGTGCCCTCCCATCAAGACATCTTTTCAACTGATAAGTTCTTTGACTCTACAGAATCATTCAACCTTGCAAGCTTAGTGCCACAATTAGGTCTTTCCTATGATAATATGCATGTGGGCTTGCTCTTTACACCAAGTTTTTTTTATCCCAACTATCACTATTAGGATCTCTAAATTTGTCAATTTGGAGGATTCAGTTGTACTTGGTCAATAAAACCTTCAAGTTTAATGTAAAATTGGTGCATTTCTTCTTAGCCTGGTTGTTAACTACAAGGGTTTTCTATAGCAGCTCATAGACGCTTGAATTTGTTGAAGTCCTCATGTATTTGCTGTGATCTTCAGTCCCTGCTCGTAGATATCATATTATATACATATCTATGTACACAGGGGATTCAGCATCTTTGTATCATATCTACTATCATTGCTACTTGTGGACATTTGCAGTGAATGTTATCATTTGCAAACAAGCTTAGTATTAGCATGTTAATGTAGGCTACTAGTTCAATTGCATTCATCATTAGTTCCATATGCATGCTCGTCGGCAAGACATCATTCAACACACATTTTTACCTTCTAATTGCATGGTACTATTAGAATTAGCATTGCATATTGATCACTTGATCCTTTCTTATGAGGGATAATTGCATTTGCATGCTGTTGAATGGTGTTGACTGTAGGGAATTATAACATTCATTGCCTATTGCTGATCATTGCCCACATGTACATTACTATGCATACAAAAAATCTACTATTATTGCTAGTCATCATTTATATTTGCCACAACCTTCTATCTCATGTTTGTAGAAGATCCATCACATTGGCGTTACATTCATCATTATTACATGTAAATAGGATTATTTTATGCATTACAAGATATCCATTATTATATGTGGGCAAGCTGTGTTTAATCCAGATCTTCTAATGCTACTTTGTAGGTATTTACATTTATCACAGTTCTTCAGTATATTACTTGTAGATAGCATGTTGAATGTATAACTGGGCCAGTCAAGGCTACAGGATCGAAAGGATCACAGACAGCTTGCAATTGGCCAGCTAGCAGAGGAGTTCGACCATATTTGATGTGAGGAAGGGGTTGAAGGTCAAATGTGGTTCGAGGTGTATCTTCGAATCAGACGAGAAAGGACGTCATAGAAGGAGATGCAGCGGGCTATAGGTTAGACGTGGTAAGTGGGTTCAATTGGGCTTGCGAACATGGGAGGCTTCGTGTGTAGAGAAGTGAGAAATGAGAGGCTTGGTTTCTTCGTCATTTTAACGACAAGCATAGGGAGATTGTGCGAAGCACAACTGAAATAACATTGCGTGCAGCGTGCAGACGACGTGTAGAGCTCGTGCAAAGAATGGCGCCAAACAGGTACTTGAGATGTTGGTTTTTTTGTTTTTTTTTGCATTAGTATTTAGGTCAACATCGTGATTGAATTCAACCTTTCTCAATAGAGTCTCAAGATAACAATATACTTTAGAGTCAATTCTTAAGAAATTTTATTTTTTATGCCTCAAAAAATAAATAATTGATAAATATCTCTGTTATATTTTTTTTTGAAAAATTATGTCCAAAAATTCATTTTGAACAAACTACCCTATAAAAGAAGGATAATCTCATGCAACCACACATAGTTCATTTTGTTCTAAATGATTATAAGTCGGTTTGAACCCCTTCAAATTCAAATAGGTTCAAATCTTATTCCAACTTTTATTCTAACTAAGGTTTGAACTTCAGTGCATTTTATCATTTTTGCTATGCTCATCAAGGATAAAGCATCAACATGATCGAAGACGTATGCCAGATTAGCTTACCAAATCAATGGCTAAAGCAGCAATAATACTTGTTTGATGTAGGTGAGGAGAGTGAGAAGGTTGAGGTAAAGCTTGGAATTTATTAAGCTGAGCGCACTAACTAATCTGCCAACTCACTTAAACGCGTTAGCGTGGGATCCAACAGCGAGGAATTAACTTAACGCAAAAAATTTAAGAAGAACTTTGTTTCATTGAGTCAGCGGTAAGAAAGGAAGCCAATGCATTGTCGACTCAGAGTCATATAAATATCATTGCAAATCTGCAACAGCATTTGCGAGCTATAAAGAGCGAGTGGTGCAGCTGTAACATGTGGTGGAAGAAGATTATTTTTTGGAGATTATAAAGTTGTGAATATATTTTCAAATTTATCAAATCACACACAATTCTTAAAGAAAATGTTAAAAAAATAGGAGAGCAATATTTTTTAATATATAGTGATGGAAATATGGTAGTTGGAGAGGTGATACGAATACGGAATGTTTTTAATGGATAGTCAATGAGTCCCATTAGTTAACACCTTAATTACATATTAGATGTTTTGATAGATTATTAAATGCCTTTGTAGACAATAAATATATAATCCTCTTATGAAAAAACTAACATTATGCAAAAAATGAAAGAATTTTCTGTCGATGAATGCTTACCTTCTCGCCAATCTCATAGAGTTGTATGCAATAGTAATTGTTAAAAATCTTCTCCCTTAATTATCTAAAGTTTTTAGGCAAGTTCGAAGTTGCCTAGTTGTTATGTTCTTATTATTTCTAAGAAAATTTTTGTGATTTTTTTGTTTGTTTTATTTGTTGTTAACAAGTGGCTATAATATTCCTAAATTTGAAAAAAGAAGAAGAAATTATATCAATATTTATAATTTAAAATTTTTACCTTTAAGTCAATCTTACAATCATGCATATCATAAAAACTCCAGGCTAAGGATTTCCATTAATAAAGTGGGAATTTTCTGAAGTTGATGTATGTAATTTATAGAAGTAGGAGATAATAGAAACAAACAGAGAAGATACAGAGAAAAAGCCAAAAGGTTAATGCTAAAGGTTGTATATTCTTCTATATCCCCTTTCTATCACATTAGTTATCTATATTAAACAGCAGCAACAACGTGCTAGAAAAGGTAATGCAAACGAAAAGCTGAACCATATTATAAATTAATAAAAAAGGTAACTAAGGTAGTGGAGAGTGTAACTAATAGTGCAAAAAATAACATAATGATAAAATACTCCCTCTAGCATATGATGCACCACATCAGGTCTCCCCAACTGGAGAAAATCATATGAAGGATAATATGTTTGAATATCAACAACATTAAATGTGGAGTCAGTACCAAATTTAGGTGATAAATCAATGATATAAGCATATCATTTATTTTTTTGTAAGATGGGAAATGGACCGACTTTACGACACTGGGAGCTAAGCTTAAACGACATAGTCGGGCCATTACCAAGTCACCTGGCTTAAAAAACTTTGCTCGGTGGTGAGAATGAGCTGCTTGTTTATATTTATCATTGGAAGCAATGAGCTTAATCTAGACATCACTCAACATATGAGTGAATTAAATAGTGATTTGTGCTACACTTTTACCGTGGTATTTTGGAAGAACTGCTACATCAATAGTGTGGTTTGGAGTCTTCGTATAAACAATGCTAAAAGGGCATCACCTCATCAATCTACTTAGCATGCTATTGTATGTGAATTCTGCCTGACTTAGCAATTCATCCCATAACATTGGGTGTTCCTACACTAAGCACGGTAATATATTGCCAAGATTATAATTTATCGCTTCAATTTTCCCATCCTATTGAGGGTGTTAAGCTGAACTTAAGTTGATTTCAATCCTCAATCTCTTCCACAGTTCTATCCCAAAATGGCTAATAAAATTAACATCATGATCCGACATAAGGCTGCATGGTATTCCATGTAGATGGACTATTTCATTGAAGAATATATGGGCAATGTAAAGTGAGTCAAAACTTTTTTTTTTTTTGCATGCAATAAAATGTTACATTTTTTAAAATATATCTACCACAACCATAATAGAATTATTTCCCCTTTTTTTTATGGTAAATCCAAAATAAAATCAAGACTAAGTCCTCCCATATAGTGTCAAGAACATCCAACTGAAAATGTAAACCTTTATTTTGCATTCTGTCCTTGTATATTTGAAAACCGAATATCATTCCACAAATTGAGTGACATCATGATGTAGGTGTGGCCAAAACAAATCACAGTTATAGTTGTTTCAATGTCTTCTCACAACCTGCGTGAGCTTCTAAGCCTCTATTGTGCACTTCTCGGATAAGCTGCTGCTGCCAGGACTAATAAGGAATGAAAAATAAATTGCTTTTGAATAGATAGCCACACATAATGGATCAAAGGAAAATTTATTTGCAAGGCAGCTGAGCCAAATCTGCTTAAAGTCATTATCAGATTTATATAAATCATTTAGACATTGTAGTCCTATAAATTAGTTTGTAACTGCACCAACAGTTTTAATTGATAGATCCAAAGCACATGCAACATGATTTTTGGAACTAGATTTGAGTTTTAAGACAAAAGTAAATCTTTGTAGAAAAAACCCATCAAACGTGCATACAGTTGAGTGATTTTTGGCTGTTTATATACTGCAACACCCTATGATCATTATGAAGTACAAAATATTGATGTAATAAGTATTACTCCCATTATTTAAGAGCACAAACAACAACATACATTTTCTGCTCTATGCCTCCATTTCTGTCGTGTTGGACATAATTTTTCATTGATATATTCAATTGGTTTATGGTTTTGCATTAAGACTACTCCTATCCCCATAGTCGAAGCATTAGTTTCAACCTTAAATGGTTTTTTGAAGTCCGAAAGAGTAAGAACTGGGGATAAATATAGAGCTGATTTAACAGATTCAAAACTTTGTTTTTGTGTTATTGTCTACACAAATTGTTTGGATTTCAAACAATTGATAAGGGGTGTTGTTAATATGATAAATCCTCATATGAAACGGTGATAAAAATTCTCCAAGCTGTGAAAGCTTCATATATCAAAAAAAATATTGAGGAATGGGCCATTCGAAGATTGTTTTAATCTTCCGAGAATCCAGTTGAACTCCATCTGTATTAATAATAAAGCCAAGGAAATATATTATGTTAGTTGCAAATTTCGCATTTAGGCAAGTTCAAATATAAGTTATTTTGTTGTAACACTTCAAAGATCTGTTGTAAATTCTATAAATGTTTGGCCAAGGAAGAGCTTAATACGAAGAGATCATCAAAGTAAGCGACACAAAATTTAGTAAGAAATGGGTTAAGAATCTCATTCATTAGTCACATAAATGTGGAAGGGACATTGCATAACCCGAACAACATAACCTTCCATTCATATAGCCATTGGCGAGTCTTAAAAGCAGTATTCCACTCATCACCCAACCGAATACGTATCTGACGATACCCACTACGGACCTAGCTTAGAGAAAACAACTGAACAATATAATTTTTCCAACAACTCATTAATTCGAGGAACGTGGAACCTGGATTTGATAGTGGTCTTATTGATAGCTTAGTTGTCAATACACATCCTCCATGAACCATCCTTCTTTTGGGACTAGTAGTGATGGTATGGCACAAAGGCTTACACTAGGTTGAATTAGTTTTTCTCTAATAATTCATCAACAAGCTATTTTAATATCAAGTATTCTTTTGGACTCAACATATAATGAGATGGATTAGGGAGTATAGCTCCTGGAATCAAGTCCCAAGGACCGTGGACCAATGTCCGGGAATTTTTGAAGCAGTTTTTGTAATTCTATTGGTGTATTGGTTATTGTAAGGGATTTATATTATTCCTTGACAACCAAAGCTAACAGCACAGAGTTCTCTCTATATGAACTAATAATGATTGATCCTAAAACCATATGCATAACAGTCATTGAAGTTTTAGCTAAATTTGGAAACACAATTGAATGGAACAACAATAGCAGTCTTCTCCCTTTCTAGTCAAATGAATAGAAGTTAAATCTTTTATTATAAATGGCTCCCACATCAAATTTCTATGGCCTACCTAATCTGATATGGAAAACATCCATTTCCAAAATATCACACAAAACTTCATATACACAGTGCGTTCCAATGGAAAATGTGACTCAGCACATTTCGAATACCAAAATATCCATGCATTCTTTACCCTGCTAATCTTACACTGGTGAGGACTCTTAGTGGTTTTAAGTTATAAGGCTTAAATGAAAGAGCGAGAAATAGCATTCCTCTGGTTTGTTGGCGTTGTGCCAATAGCAATTCTTCCATAACACAAATCAATGGTTCCCCTACATCAACAGTTATATATTCCTGTTCTGGTTCTTGTTCAATTTCATTATCACCCAGACCATCATCAGCTTTAGTAGCCACTAGTTGTAATTGTTGTCTATTTGGGAACTCATTTGATTTATGCCCCAATTGAGAACATCATAAGCATTTAAAAGTTGTTGGTTGTGCATATGGGTTTTACTTCAATGGGGCCATCAATTTTTGTTGCATCTTTGGATCCCAAAGGTCATTATCAAAGGTGATGGGATGCAGCTACTGGTTTGGAACATAAGGTATCGTAGGGACTACAAGCTACTTATTGTATGGAGCAGTAGGTTTGATAGTTTTAGTTGCATACTAAGAAAATTGATGTCGTGATGCATCGTGGATGCAACATTGGGTCAGCTGAAATTCAGATTTTAGAGTAAAATTAACATCCTACGACAAAAATCACACAAAATTTAGCTCCAACTTGCCTTTGATAGCATCTTTAAGTTCACCAATATAGCTTGCAACCATCTGATTAGTATCAACCATCTAATTAGTATTCTCATTAAGGTTATTCCTCGCACTAAGGCGGTAGAATTCTTGATATATTCACTCACGATTCTATTTACTTAGGTGCAATGCTAATATTTGAGATTAAAGAATAACTCATAATCTGTGGGTAAAAAATGAGCACATTAAAGCTATTTCATTAGATACCAATCGCAGACTTGACACCTGCATTCTTATCGATGGGTTTGAAGCAATTGTAACTTCCACGCACTAGCTCCCCCTTTAAGGCGACAAGCTACGTACTTAACCTGCATTTTAGGTTCACTCTCTATATATTCCAAAAATATTTCTATGGCCCTCTCCCAATCTAGATAATCCTATATGTGTCATTGGCCATGAAATAAGGAATGTCTAGCTTCACCCTAAACTCGCCATATTATTAAGCATTAGTGTTACAATTGTGTCAAGGAGCATAGTGACTTGGAGTGTTTTCACCTTCATAATTGGAAGGGATTTCAAAACAAAATTATTAAAGTCATCTTCTTCGAAATCAATTACTTTAGAAACGATTGGTGCTTGTCTTCAACCATGGTCTCTATCTTGCTATCTTGCTCCCATTTTCCAGCATGTATGGTCGCCTATGTAACCGTTTGATTAAGATGATTTTCGTCAAATTTGATTCAGATAGCTTGAAACTCCTCTGCATTTCCACAAATAATTGGAAGACGTTAGAGGTTATCTCGTCACCCCATCGATTGAGACTAGTTTGGGTTGCCCAAAGGGCATCAAGAATACGATCATGATTGCTAGTCCCCCTCTCATTGCAATCAACCATACTTCAAAGCTCCATGAAATAATACCAAATCTGATGTAGGTAATATGTAGAAATAGGAGATTACAAAAACTAATAGGGAAGATAAAAAGGAAAACGGGAGGTTAATGTTAAAGGTTTTATATTCTTCTATATCCCCCTTTTTATAACAATAGTCATCTATATTTAACAATAGCAACAACAAGCTAGAGAAGTTAAGGGAAATGAAAAGATGAACCGTGCTAGAAAATACAAAAAAGGATAACTAATGTAGTGGAGAGTGTAACTAATAGTGCAAAAAATAACAGTATGATAAAATACTCTCTCAAGCATATGATGCGCCGCTTCAATAGTGCTAACACCTAACTTTTTAGACAACCAAAGTTCTATGAGTCCTGTAACTCTTGATGTCATTCTTATTAGATAATCTTTTGAGAAGTTTCTAACTATTATTGAAAAATACTCATGCTTCATTTGAGACAGCTTTCTTACTATTTTTTAAAATAGCTTTGTAGTATAAAAATTTTTAGTTCAAAAAACTTTTGTGCAAGAAAGCTTCTTTAAAAAGTAGTTAGAAAGCCATCCCAAATGAAAGCTCACATACTTATGAAAAGGAATTCAGTGATTAAATTGAGTTCCTAAAGTAGATAAGCAGATCGACCAAATTCATTCCTGATTGCTCCCTTCACACTCACTTTTCCAAGGCTAACACAGATAGGAGTTCATTATGTACAGTGCAATTCAATGTGGTATTATTCTACAAGAGAATGCTTTTGGTCCAACATCTTTCTCTTCAGTGTTCAAGTTTTTGAAGATAAGAGTAAATCCCCCGTCTATAATTTAAAGTAAGCCGTCAAAGAGTTGATTATTTAATGTACCATGTAAAGAAATAATATTTTGAAACTTTTTTTATTACATCTTTTTAATTTTTAATTTTTGATATTTTATTATTATTTTTACTATTCATTTAGTTATCCTGCAAGTATTTTTTATCTTTGCATCAATGTAATATAAAAAAATGAAATATTATGTTTAGATCTCGCTTTATTGCTCTATTATGTTGGGGTGACTTCATAATGTACCATATAAGTTGGCGAGGAGCTCTTCTTAAGAGATCTCCTTTGATCAAACATTTCAGTTTATCTTCAATGTTGGAGCCAATAATATGACGTCAGAGGTACTTTAACTATTTAAATTGGCCTTCAGAGAGTTGACCACTTAATTTATCATAAGAAAAAGTAATACTTTGAGAAATTTACATAAATTTGTATTACTTTATTTTTATATTTTCCTTTTCTCATTCAATAAGCTGTGTTTTAAGCAATGTTTCTTTTTGTATCATCGCCTACTAAAAAAATAAGAGCTATTAGTTTAGATCTTGCTCTATTAATCTATTATTTTTACACTTAGCCAATTTTGTTGAAAAATATCTTTTTTATCTTAAAGCCATTCTTTGATCTTGATGCCAACCTTAAATTATAAAGTCACTATTTACTATAGCTTTAATCAAGAAATGATTTTGAGATTATCTAGAACTTCATTTCATGAAGAGAGGTATATTAATAACAATATGAAAATAATTCCTTATTAACATTTTGATTTAATAATTAGGATGGAATTGTGATTTAAAAAGATAACAATTACACCATTCATGGCCTTAGGTCTGATTAATAAATATGGTTCTTGCACTGAAGAGTTCTCTTCATGCATTTATGAGATTCCAACATCACTTGTCTCCATTACTCTTATCCTTAGCACTCTAGTATAATATGGTTTCAACATTGATAAAGACCCCTAAGGTTTTACAAGTTCCAAATCCAAGTTTGCTTCATATTGGATGAGCAAACACAATGAGGGTTATTACAAATCTTTATGATTTCAAGGACAAGAACTAATGGTGTTGGTGGCCCTTTTGATAAGAATAATGGCTAGCTTTACATGAACTAGAAGTAAGATGGTCCCTAATCAAATGGTGGTGGCAAAAAATACTGGTGAAGAGTACTAAACTGCTCAATGAACTATTCCTTATCATCCTCATGTTATTGTTGTAGCTAGAGGTGTTGTTGTAGAAGCACTTCATTATGTTGCTATATCTAAGTCTTGTGATGATGGCATTCATCAATATGCGAGATGATCAGGGTATTCAAGCTGCCAAAACATTCTGCCATGTTGGTGTAGTTATCACCCTAGGCTATAAGAGCTCATGTAGAAGTTGGTACTGTTCATGGTTGTTAAAACTTGTTTAATATGAATTAGGTTGTTAAACCTAAGTTTATGTCCCAAAGCTAACCAAGAGGGGGGTGAATTGGTAATTAAAAATTAATCCCTCTTTTTAAAAAATTAAACTGAAAATTAACTTTAGTGAATTTTTCTAGAAAATGTTTTTCAACCACAAAATATAAATGTTAAAAACAAAAAGAAGAAGAAAAATAAAAGACACGAGATTTATAGTGGTTCGGTCAAAACCAGACCTACATCTACTCCCCGGAGGCACCCTCTGAGTATTGCACTAATACCACTAGTGACTCTCCTTTTGCACCCACAGCAAGGCGGAGAAGCCTTTACAAAAACTCTTTCCACCACTACCTGGTGCGGCAGAGAACCGACGTCCTTTTACACTATCCCCAATGTTGGCAGAGAACAGTCCATCCTTTCACACTCTCCCGGTGTCAGCAGAGAATCATCTGTCATTTCACACTCTCCTAGTGTGGGCAGAGAACCCTTCGTCCTTTCACACTCTTTGCCTCGGTTATTCACACTCTTCAAGTGTCGGCAGAGAACCGGATTTTCTTGACAGATCTTCTTCACAACAAATCTAGAAGGAAGAGAGAAAAGGGTGAAGTAATCACAATCCAAGAGTAGAGACTCTTACCTTTGAGTACCAAGTGAAACCTTCACGCTCCAATGGCAAGAAATCTCCTTCAAACGCTCTCTCACACTCTCTCCTTGAGTCTCCCTTCAGTTGGCACGAAGATCAGTAGGCAAAAAGATTAAGTGGTAGTTTAGATTGGACTGTATATAGGAAAGACAAGAAAAACCATCCAAAAACTGTAAATTTTCAAGTCAACATGCAGTGGATCGTCCCGTACGATCGTGGATCGTCCTGGACAATTTTACTTAAATGCGTTGGAAATGAACCCAATGTATATGGGTATGAAATGAATTCGTACACACACATCATCCCGTACAAACTAGGTTCATCCGGTACGAACGGTTATTCCATAGGTCAGTTCCCAAAAACTGCAGAACGTCACCAAAATTTCAGAGTCGGTTCACTTCGTCCTGGGACGAATATGGGTTAGTCCGGATAAAATTTTTATAGAGGACAAGTCGTCCTGGCACGATTATAAATTTCTTTAGAACGAAAATTCTCCAGAGGAGATTTCGTCTTGGGATGATTTTGAATTCGTCCTGGACAAAAATTCTCCGGAGAGCAATTCGTCCTGGAACGAATATAAATTTTTTCTGAATGAAAATTTTTCAGAGAACATTTCATCCTGAGATGACTAGAAATTCATCCTGGACGATCAGGACTTAGAAAATTTTCTTCAACTCCTGTTCGTTCCATTACTCTTCTGATGAGATAACTAACCTAATCGTCCTGTACGAACTACGTTCGTCCCGTATGATCAGTACAATTTTTTAAAGATCTTCTTAAGTGTGTGTATATTTATTCACTCAATTACAATTACTCCCTCTCAAAATTAATTCAAAGAAAAATACAAGCTTCAATTCACAAATTATTTCATGCTGAATTTGATTTGAAGTCTTCATAGTCTAGACTTCAATTTTTCTGAAATGTTAGTATACACAAGAGCAAAAATAACTCTTCCAAAAAGTGTTAAGAGATAACTACACATAAAATAATAATATTTGAAATCATCAAAACTATACAGTTAGAAGATTGTAAAACATGCAAATAACAACTCTCTTAACAATCTCCCCCTTTTTATGATGGCAAAATAATTATTATTTGTATAATTTCAAATTCTAAGAATCTCCTAAACTCCCCTCTGAATTGATAAACATGTGAAAATAAGGAGGCATTGAATAACATAAAATTTTTGTTTTCAAAAATTTTGAGATACAAAACAAACACACATACACAAAACAAAACAGACACGATAGAACAAATAAAACAAACACACATACGAAATGACACACATACGAAACAAACAAAATAAAACAAACACACATGCAAAATGATAGAACAAACAATTTCTCCCCCTTTTTTATAACAACAAAAAGTGAAGAAGAAATAGACTTGAAATGTAAGCAGACATATGAAAATCATTTGAAAATTTAACCTTGAAAGTGATTGAAATAATTTATGCAAATAAAATTAAAACATTAGGTAAATCATATTGATTCATAGAATTTAAGAAGAGATATAACATATATAATAAAAAGAATTTATCAAAAATATGAGTCAATTTAGACACTAAGATAGAGAAAATCATTGCAAAAAGGATGAATAGAAAAATTATATATTTCAAATTTCAATATGAAATATAAATGAACAGAAGATCAATTTGAATTAAGAGATTAAAAGAGTTTGGAAAGAAATAACTACCACATGTGGGGCTTTGCGCATCTTTTTGAAATTTGTGGCACATTTTTGTGCATCTTTTCACTTGTTGGGCTTATTTTGTGCCTCTTTTTCACATTGCGAACATTTGCGTATTCCTTTTGATTTTTTATACATTTGTACATTTTTTAAGAGTAATTGTATTATTTTCAAAATAAATAATATAAAATTTCAAATTTTTCTAAGTGCATAAATATTTATTGATAAGTGAAATACAAAATAAGAAAACATCACAATTGCAATAATAATATTAGACATTAATATAGTCTAAATAAGAAACATGAAATTGACAATCTTAATAATATCAAGTTATAAACAAAACTCAAATTTAAAAAAAAATTAGATTTTCTAATGAATTTAATTTTAACTTGCATTTCAAAGTATATCACTATTAAGATAAAAATTTTAGTGATTGTCATAAAGGCTAACACACATTTCAAAAATAAAGTCAAAATAGAATAACTTATATTGATATCAAAATAAGAATATTACAATTTGAGCAAAGGATATCAATACATCATAATAAAACATCTAAAGAAAGGAAATACATCAAACTTTCCTAAAACAACAACTAACACACAAACTACAAAAAACACATAAAATCAAGTGCAATTGTCACTCAGAAGGACCCTATTCTGGAGGAGGAGGAGGAGGAGGTGCAACACCAAAGATATTAAAATAAGTACTAATCATAAGCATGTTTGTATTAATATCATTCATCTGATCCCTCATAAACCCCATGTCATGCTAATATTGTGCATCTTGCTATTGAAGATGAGTCTCAATTTAATCAAAACGTTGATCAATATGAGTCTCTAGGCGATCAAATCTTTGAACCAAATCCTGATAATTTGGTTCATTGGCGGGTACAAATGCAGCTTCATGTTCTTCTTCAGTATCACTAATGACATATGCTTTACTTGGTTCATCATTTTTGAAGATTTCTCTAAATGATCCATCGTTGTAGTAGAGTGGTTCTTCAAACTCTTTATCAGGATGAACCAAACTGTATTTCTTATGCAGAATGTAGGCAACTAGATGTCCTAAGGCTATGTTCCTCTTTCTTTCATGCTCGAAATGACTAATTTCAAAAAGTCATAATGATAGTTAAGAACTAGTTGGGCTTCATCTAAAGGTTCTTTAGTCATGATAAAAAAGGTCACCATAGAAAGAAGAGGGGTTATATTAATTCTATCACCAACTTTAGGAATAATTGAAGTTCTAAGAACATGCTGGATGATACGTTTCTTTACGAACGAGACCAGATACTTTAGCCACATGATCGTTAAAATTGTATCCTCTAATCACATTATTAATTTGATACCATTCATAATCATGAGTGGTGATTAAGTTATATGCTCTAGCTCTCTCAGTCCTTAAGTTTAAAAAGGCTCCTAAGTCAGCCTTGGTGATTTCAACTTTTTGTTTAAACATAAAGAAATAGATTATAGAATGGTCAAAATTAAAGGACATGTTTGCGAGGAAGTATTGGAAGGTTTCTTTGTTGTAGAGATAGACGAGGGTGAGGATAAAATCAAATTGTGTTGAAGTAAATAAGTTCATCACTTGAAAGGTTAGTTGTTCTTGGATTAGAATTTTGGAGGGTGCGATCTTTGCTGAGACAAACATAGGAAAAGATTCCTCATTGGCTTTGGAAAGGAAGTTCTCAGAAGAATTTCTATGTGATTTCTTGGCCAGAACCTTTTGACGCTTGCTTGAACTTGCCATTGAAAAAAATCTAAAGTATGAAAGAGTTTGAAAGTGAAGTTTAGAGTGTGACTGTTGAGTTCAAAAGCCCGTCTATTTATTGAGAAATGACTATTTGTACCAGACAAAATCAATTTCGTCCCGTACGAATTTTTAGTTCATCCAGTAAGAAAAAATTTTGTATGGACGAAAGAATGTGTTCAAAATGAAGCGGCTTTTCGTAATCAACACAACTTACAAAGCATCATTTCGTACAGACTTTTGACCAGACTGATCGTACAGATGAACACGTGTTCGTCCTGGGACGATCAGAACTTATATTCATTTTAGTGACAGTTGAAACTGTCCCCCATATTGAACTGACATGTGTTCGTCCAGACGAACCAAAGGTTTATACATACGAATTATAGTATTAAAAACTATCTTATCCATTCAACTGCATTATTCAATCGTCCCGTCGTTTGAAAAAAAAAAAACATCTCATCCTGGACAATCGTGACGATCGTACAGACGAAGTGACAATTAAAAACTGAAAACTGCACGCACACGGTTCAAAATTCGACAGTTTGACACACTACACAAATCGTCCCGTATGAAAAAATTTCATCCCGGATGATTATCACTCAAAAATTTCAAATCATGCACTCAATCAAGACTAAAACACAAAATATAATAAAAACAATATGAAAAAATAAAAAAACACAAACTCTAAATAAATAAAATCACAAACACAATACCAAAAACTTATAAAAACAACAAAAAATATCAACTAGAAAACACATATCAATGTTGTAGAAAAACATTTTTAATTAAGCATTCAAATCAATCACACCAAAACTTGTTCTTAATGCACTAAAAGTATCAAAAACTAAAGTTTTTGTAAAAATGTCTGCAAGTTGATTTTCAGTAGAAACATGAGTGAGCTTAATTTCTCCTTTGGATACATGATCCCATATGAAATGATGCCTTATATCTATATGTTTGGTTCTTGAATGTTGAATATGATTTTTAGAAATACAAATAACACTAGTGTTATGACAATAAATTGGAATAGTGCCTATAATTAATTCTAGATCAATTAACTGTTGTTTCAACCAAATTACTGATGCCACACAACATCCTAATGCAATGTATTCAGCTTCTGCAGTAGATGAGGCTACTGAATTTTGTTTTATACTGGACCAATAGACTAAAGAATTTTCAATAGATTGACATGTTCTAGAAGTTCTCTTTCTATCAACCCTACAACCTACAAAGTCAGAATCTGAATATCTAATTATTT
This sequence comes from Dendrobium catenatum, assembly GCF_001605985.2. Classification (NCBI taxonomy): domain Eukaryota; kingdom Viridiplantae; phylum Streptophyta; class Magnoliopsida; order Asparagales; family Orchidaceae; genus Dendrobium; species Dendrobium catenatum. The sequence goes on along the minus strand of NW_021318490.1, from coordinate 631,586 downwards.
CAAATGAAGAGCTAAACTTAGGATACCAAATTCCTAAGTTCTGAGTTCCGAACAGATATCTTAGAATCCTTTTTACTGCTATCAAATATGATTCTTTTGGATCTGATTGAAATCTAGCATACAAGCGAACACTAAACATGATATCGGGCCGGCTAGTTGTCAAGTAAAGTAATGATCTAATTATCCCTCTAAATTTCTTTTGATCTTTAGATTTTCCCTTAGGATCCTTATCCAACTGAACTGAGGAACTCATTGGTGTACTAACAAGTTTAGCATTGTTTATTTCATACTTTTTGAGGATGTCCTTAACATATTTTAATTGACTAAGAAATATACCCTCCTCAATTTGCTTAATGCTAAAGCCTAGAAAGTAACTTAAATATCCTATTAGACTCATCTCAAATTCACTACTCATTATTTTAGAAAATTCATCACAAAGATTTTATTTGAAGATCCAAAGATGATGTCATCCACATAAATTTGTACAATGAGTATATCTTTTCTAAATTTCTTCAAAAAGAGTGTTGTATCCACACTTCATTTTTCAAATGATCTTTCAAGTAGGAAGGTGCTCAATCACTCATACCAAGCCCTAGGTGCCTGTTTCAATTCATATAATGCCTTTTTCAACTTAAAAACATGATTTGAGTATTTAGAATTTTCAAATCCTGATAGTTGTTCTAAAAAAATATCTTCTTGAATTACCCCATTTAAAAATGCATTTTTTACATTCATTTGAAATAATTTAAATCCTTTAAAATAGGCAAAGGCTAACAAAATCCTAATTGCTTCAAGTCTAGCTACAGGGGCAAAAGTCTCTTCAAAATTAATTCCTTCAATCTGATTATACACCTTATCAACTAATCTAGCCTTATTTCTAATGACCACTCCTGAGTCATTCATTTTATTTTTGAATACCCACTTAGTTCCAACTACACTTTGATCCTTTGGCCTTGTAATTAATTCCCAAACTTTATTTCTTACAAATTGATTCAACTCTTCTTGCATGGACAAAATCCAAAATTCATTCGAAAGTGCTTGATCAATATTAGTGGGTTCAATTGTTGAAATGAAGGCTGAATGATTGACTTCTTTGTTTAATCCACGCCTAGTCCTTAAACCCTCACTAGGTTCACCAATTATCAACTCCTTTGGGTGGTTTTTAGAAAATCTTAAATCTCTAGGCAAAGGGTTTTCTATCTCCAAATTTTTTTCCATATTTTCTTCCAAATTTTCTTCCAAAATTTATTTTATCAATCTTTTGGGAGTTATCCTTAATCTCATCTTCTACAATATTTGGCTCTTCCAAATTTCTAGATTCATCAAATACAATATATATGGTCTTCTCAATTCTCAAAGTTCTTCTATTGAATACTCTATAAGATTTTCCAACACTTGAGTATCTAACAAAAATTCCTTCATCTGATTTTAGATCAAATTTTTCTAAGGCAGATTTTTCATTGTTATGTATAAACACCTTACTAAGGCAGATTTTTCATTGTTATGTATAAACACCTTACAACCAAAAACATGTAAATGAGACAAATTAGGTGTTCTTCCTTTTAACAACTCATAGGATATTTTATTTAAATTAGATCTCACATTCATCCTATTCAGAACATAACATGCAGTGCTAACCGCCTCAGCCTAAAAATATTTTGGAAGTGAATATTCTACCAACATTGCTCGGGCGACTTCTACTAATATTCTATTTTTCCTTTCAACTATCCCATTCTGCTGAGCGATTCTAGGTGCAGACAAGTTGTGATCAATTCCTTTCTCCTTACAAAAATCCTCAAATCTTTCATTTTTCAAATTCTCCTCCATGATCACTTTTTATAGTCATGATTTCACACCCAAGTTTTCTTTGAATCCAAGTCAAAAAATTTCTAAATTCTTCAAATAATTCACTCTTTTGAAATAGAAATCTAACCCATGTGAATTTAGAGAAATCATCGACAATCACAAATCTATATACCTTCCCTCCTAGACTTACAGTTCCAACTGGCCCAAAAAGATTCATATATAAAATTTCCAATGGTTTACTAGTTCTAAGATCCTTATTGGACTGAAAAGATAACTTCACTTATTTTCCTAATTGACATGCATCACAAAGGTAGTCCTTAATAAAGTCTAGTTTTGATATACCTCTCATTAAGTTCTTTTGAGTAATCCTCCTAAAGTTTTCATGCTAGAATGACAAAGTCTCCTATACCAAAACCATGATTCATCAGAAATAGTTTTTAAACAAAAAGTAGTAGGAGTATGAATGCAATTTAAGTCTAGCATATAAACATTATTTACCCTTTTACCATTCAAAACATCATTTCCATTTAGTCTTAATATGCAGCTAGTAGGAAAAAATTTCACACAATATCCTTTGCCCATAGCTGACTTATACTTAAGAAATTATACTTTAAGCCTTCTACCAATAACATATTTTTTATGTAAAATTTTTTAATATTTCCAATCATACATGTCCCAATCACCTTCCTTGTGGTGTTATCTCCACGTGTAACCTTGCCTCCACTCCTAACTTCCAGAGATATGAATTGTGCAGTATCTCCAGTCATATGCTTTGAGCATTCGCTGTTCATGTACCATATGCTCTCACGAGGTCTTGTGTGAGAGCGACCCTGCAAGAATATCAAACATTAGACCTGGGAACCCAAACAAGTTTGGGTTCACCTTTTGGTAGTTTATAAATAGATGTATGAATGATATGTCTAGGGTTATGGGTCTTAAGTTTCCACAACATATAATTTTTATTCTTCACAATACATGTGTGAGCTATGTGTCCAATCAATCCACAATTATTACATTTGAGTTTTGGAAAAGGATTTCTAAGTCTTCTACCATTCATCTGTCTTTTTAGGGATTGCATAAATTTAGGATACAAAATAGGATTAGTGAAATCTTCAAGCTTGGGGGGTACCCTATTATTCTCGAGAGCTTTTATCTTCAAAATATAAAACGAATTCATATCCTTTAAAATCTGATTTGTATAATTAGACCTATAAAGTTGGCTCTCCGATTCATCCTTAAAATTCTTAAATTCACTTTCAAGTTTTACATAGGATGATTTTAAACTTTAAAGATTCTTATTCAAGTCATCAAACTCATCAAGTAATTTCATGTGATTGTTATCAATCAAAGCATGATCTTTCCTAAGGATTTCATGATTCTTTTGTAGTTCTTCAAATTCTTAACTAAGGCTAGCATGTATTTTCTTCATTTTCCTATATGCATCATGCATGTGTTCAGAAACTTCTAAAAGTTCATCATAACGTAAGTCACATACCTCTTCTTGATCTGACTGATCAAGATTGTTGGTCATTAAGCATAGATTAGTGACTTCCTCTTCCTTTTATATCTCTGACGAGTCCGAAGATGAGTCCGCCCAAAAAGCTCGTTGAAATTTCTTCTTGCCCTTCTTTACAAAAGGTTTATCCTCTACCTTCTCCTTGCTAGGATTGGCTTTGAGTTTTGAGCAATCCATCTTTATATGTCTAGGTTTCCTGCACTCATAGCAAATAACATCATTTGAAACCTTGGAATTTCTATTAAATTTACCTCTATTCCATTGCTAGCGTCTCTTCTACTTCCTCTTCAAAAAGCTTCTGAATTGTCTAGTCATTAATGCGATGTCATCTTCATCCTCAAGTTATGAGTGTTCACTCTCAGACTCTTCCACTTTCAGTGCTATATTCTTCTCCCTTCGTGGTTCACCTACATCAACCTTTCTTTGGCTAACTCCTTGCTCGTAAGCAATAAACGAACCAAGAAGATTGTCAATAGAGTAAATATTTAGATCTTTAGACTCTATAATTACAGTAATTTTAGCATCATAAGTAGTAGGCAAACAACGAAGAATCTTATTAATCATTTCAACATTCGTTAGTTCCCTACCCAATGCATGTAAAAAGATGACTATTTGTGTGAATCTTGTGTACATATCAGAAATGGATTTATTAGATTTAATGCAAAACAGTTCATAATCATGCAACAAGATATTAAGTCTAGATTGCTTAACCTCATTAGTCCCCTCATACGTTATACAAAGTCTATCCCATATGTACTTTCCACTCTTGCAAGTAGAAACCCGCATGCAGTCTTCTAATTTTAAAGCACAAAAGAAACTATTCAAGCATTTTGCATTTAGTTGTGCTAAGTCACGTTCTTCTACTATCTAGTCCGAAAAAGGTGTTTCAACTCTAACTCCGTCAACTAGTCTAGTTGGTTTTATATACCCTTTCTGAACTAAGATCCACATATGGTAATCAAGTGATTGTAAAAATGTAGACATGCGTGTTTTCCAAAAATCAAAAGGGATATTGTCTAACAATGGAGGTCTAGTTATAGAGTAACTCTCAGGTGTATTTCAGTTTCCAAATGTAGCCATCTACGTTAATTAAAAAGTAGTTTAAACTTATGATTTTGAAGCAAAGCTCTGATATCACTTGTTGAAACTTGTTTAATATGAATTAGGTTGTTAAACCTAAGTTTATGTCCCAAGGCTAACCAAAAGGGGGTGGATTGGTAATTAAAAATTAATCCCTCTTTTTAAAAATTTAAACCAAAAATTAACTTTAATGAATTTTTCTAGAAAATGTTTTTCAACCACAAGTTATAAACGTTAAAAACAAAAAGTAGCAGAAAAATAAAAGACACAAGATTTATAGTGGTTCGGTCAAAACTAGACCTACATCCACTTCTCGGAGGCACCCTCTGAGTATTGCACTAATACCACTAGTGATTCTCCTTTTGCACCCACAACAAGATGGAGAAGCCTTTACAAAAACTCTTTCCACCACTACCCGGTGTGGCAGAGAATCGTCATCCTTTTATATTATCCCCAGTGTTGGCAGAGAACTGTCCCTCCTTTCACACTCTCCCGGTGTCGGTAGAGAACCGTCCATCCTTTCACACTCTCCTAGTGTGGGCAAAGAACCCTTCGTCCTTTCACACTCTCCTAGTGTGGGAAGAGAACCTTTCATCCTTTCACACTCTCCTAGTGTGGGCAGAGAACCCTTCATCCTTTCACACTCTCCTAGTGTGGGCAGAGAACCCTCGGTTGTTCACACTCTCCAAGTGTCGGCAGAGAACCGGATCTCCTTGACAGATCTTCTTCACAAGAAATCTAGAAGGAAGATAGAAAATGGTGAAGTAATCATAATTCAAGAGTGGAGACTCTTACCTTTGAGTACCAAGTGAAACCTTCACGCTCCAATTGCAAGAAATCTCCTTCAAATGCTCTCTCACACTCTCTCTTTGAGTCTCCCTTCAGTTGGAATGAAGATCAGTAGGCAAAAAGATTAAGTGGCAGTTTAGATTGGACTATATATAGGAAAGACAAGAAAAACCGTCCAAAAACTGCAAAATTTTAAGCCAACATGCAGTGGATCGTCCCGTACGATCGTGGATCGTCCTGGACGATTTTACTTAAATGCGTTGAAAATGAACCCAATGTATATGGGTATGAAATGACTTCGTACACACACATCGTCCCGTACGAACTAGGTTCGTCTGGTACGAACGGTTATTTCATAGGTCGGTTCCCAAAAACTGCAGAACATCGCCAAAATTTCAAAGTCGGTTCACTTCGTCCTAGGACGAATATGGGTTTGTTCAGACGAAATTTTTATAGAGGACAAGTCGTCCTGGCACGATTATAAATTTCATATGAACGAAAATTCTCTAGAGGAGATTTTGTCTTGAGATGATTTTGAATTCGTCCTGGACGAAAATTCTCCAGAAAGCAACTCGTCCTGGAACGAATATAAATTTTGTCTGAACAAAACTTTTTCAGAGAACATTTCATCTTGGGACGAATAAAAATTTGTCCTGGACGATCAGGACTTAGAAAATTTTCTTCAACTCCTATTCGTTCCATTGCTCTTCAGAGAAGATAACTAACCTGGTCGTCCTGTACGAACTACGTTCGTCCCGTGCGATCAGTAGAATTTTTTAAAGATCTCCTTAAGTATGTGTGTGTATTTATTCACTCAATTACAATTACTCTCTCTCAAAATTAATTCAAAGAAAAATACAAGCTTCAATTCACAAAGTATTTCATGCTGAATTTGATTTGAAGTCTTCGTAGTATGGAGTTCGATTTTCCTGAAATGTTAGTACACACAAGAGCAAAAACAACTCTTCCAAAAAGTGTTAGGAGATAACTACATATAAAATAATAATATTTGAAATCATCAAAACTATACAAGTTGCAAGAATGTAAAATATACAAATAGCAATTCTCTTAACAATGGTGCAGAAAGGTCTCCCCCTTTTCAAAATTTAACTCCTCTACTAGCTCAACTCCCAGTGTCAGTGATATTAAGGTGAAATGAACTATCAGTGTAGAAGATGGGAAAATTGTGTGCAGTTTTAGGATAGATAATTTAATATGTTTGGTTTAGGATGTAGAAAACTAGATGTCCTAAGAAAATATTTTTCTTTCTTAGAGTGGATAGGCGACGGATGGCACTGAGATTTTAAAAATAGTTAATAATCATGTGGGATTCATCGAATTTGGTATTAAACATAATGAAATAGGTAACCAAAGATAAGAGTTGAGCAATATTGGCTCTATATCCAACCTTATGAAGGATGGAAGTTCTAAGGACATATTGAATGACTAGGGCATCTTGGTTTAAAGAATGAACTAAAGGATGATATTGATTCAAGGGAGTATTCATAATAATGAGGTTTATAGAAGTCTAATTATAGTCTCCCCTAGATGAAAGCAAGTGGTGTTTAGGTCTGCTTTTGTGATTTCTACAAGTTGCCTACACAAGTATGAAGTGATTATAGAATATCAACATTTAGTTTAAGGATTACTAAGAATTCAAAGAGAAGCTTAGAGTTAAAAGGAAATACAAGAGTTAGAAGGAAATGCAAGGTAGTGGAAGAAAATAAGTCCATGACATGATATTATAGTACATGTTGGTCCTGGAGTCGAGACAAAGTGATGTGAGCATTTTTGAATTGATGATAGGCTGACTCATCCTCAACAGTTTAAACTAGATCATCCAAAGGACAATTAAAAGAACTTCCTTGGAGTAGGTGAGCTCTCTTGCTACCTCTAGCCATTTCAAATAAAGAAGCTCAAAATAGATGTGATCAAAGGGAAATTGAAATTGAGCGAATGAAATTCATAGAATCCCTTCCATTTTATAGAATTTTTAGCAAATTGTACAGTACAACATTAGATCATATAATGCTACCATAAGGAGTTAAATTGTCTGGACGACTTGTTGAAAAAGGTGGTAAAATCTTGTAGCATAATCATGATCCTACTAGACGATCTTCTAAGAAGTAGTCGTCCAGAGGAGTCGTGTGGTATGAATGTTGACTAACTAATCATAAAGTACAAATAGGTGTTCATATAGTACAATAATGCAATTATTATCAGCCCTGCTGATTTGAATTTATCCAATAATTATAGAGATGTGGATTGTCTAGTATGAAGTGGTGGTCATACAATATGATCATCAATTTTTGGTCAAATTAGAGTTGTTGATTTCATAAGTGGTGAGGATATGCATACATGTGAAGACCATATAGTACAAAAAAGGTTCATAGAATACCATGTGAGTAATTTTTTATTTAATTTTTTTTTTTGAAAGTAGATTGGTGTGTGAAGAATAGGGAATAATTACTAACTAAAATTATCAAACACAGCAAACAAAAATAATAATAAATAAAAAATAAATAAAAATTTTAATAAAAATGGAAACACACCAAACAATTTACTACATACATTATTGATTTAACTCTGCCATGAATCAAGCATGAATATCAATGGCACCTAGTTTAGTCAATGTGCTAAAGGTATCATAGTTTAGGGGTTTGGTGAAAATGTTTGGTAATTAATTTTCAATGGCTACATGATATAATTATATATATCCCTTAGTTATATGATATCTAATAAAATGATGTCTAATATCAATATGCTTAGTGTGGGAGTATTGAATTGAATTTTAAAAATGCAAATGGCACTTATGGTATCACATATGATAAGAATGGTGCCTACATATAGTCTAATGTCTAGGATCTATTACTTCAACCATAAGAATTGAGCAACACAACTTCCTAAAGTTATGTATTTTATCTCATCGGTGGATAGGGCTACTGAATTTTACTTCCTATTGGACTAGGAAATTAATGATTGTCCTATGAATTGATAGGTTCCAAAGGTACTTTTTTCTATCTACCTTACACCCTACAAAGTTTGAGTTTAAATATCCTATAGTTTTAAATGATGAGCTATGTCTATGATATCATATACCTAAGTTTTGGGTGCCTCGAAAGAATCTAAGAATTCTCTTAAATGTTGTCATATGGGATTCATTGGGATCAGCTTGGAATCTAGCACAAAGACATACACTAAACATGGTGTTAGGTTTACTAGAAATAAAATATAAAAGAAATAATATCATCCCCCTTTCTGATCTACAAAAATTTTAATTGGATTCTTGTCTAATTCAATGGTAAAACTCATGGGTATATTTATTACCTTAACAACTTCCATCTCATACTTCTTTAGAAACTCCTTCTTTGCTTCACACTAAATCTAAGGAAATATGTAAACTTTTCCAACATAATTATCTCAAACTTTCTACTCATGGTTTCTAAAAAATTATTGCATAGGCTTTCATTTGATGATCCAAATAGTATGACATCCACATATATCTTAACAATGACTAGATCATCTCCTACTTTATTTATAAATAGGGTGGTATCTACATTACCCTTAACAAACGATCTATCTAAGAGAAATATGCTAAGCCTCTAATACCAAGCTTTAGGGGCTTACTTTACTCTATATAATGCCTTTTTCAATTTTAAAACATGGTTGGGAAAAGTCATATTTTCAAATTTAGAGGGTTACTCTACATAAACATTCTCTTTGATAACATCATTCAGAAAGGCACTTTTAACATCCATCTTATATAATTTGAAGCCTCTAAAACATATAAATGCTAACAAAACTTTAGTAACTTCAAATCTAGCTATAGGGGCAAAGGACTCCTCAAAATCAACGCCTTCTATTTAATTAAACCTCTTAGACACTAATATGGCTTTATTTCTAATCACAACTCTATAATCATTAATCTTATTTTTGAACACCCACTTAGTTTTTATAATACTCTTATCCTTAAGTTTACTAACTAACTCCCATATATTATTCCTATCAAATTGGTTCAAATCTTCTATTATAGCTAGGATCCATAATTCATTAAATAGGGCTCAATCTACACTTGTGGCTTCTACCATAGAAATGAATACAAAATGACTAACATCCTTCCTAAGTCCATGCCTAGTCCTAACTCCTATAGATGAATCTCCTGAGATAAGTTCTTTAGGATGACTAGATGAAGATATCCATTCTCTAGGCAATGGCTCTTGAGTTTCTTCTCTATTTCTTAGGTTCATTATAGGAAATTCAACCTTTTACAACAAAATAATCCGCCACAAAATAAGAGAAATACATCTAAAAAACTTGTTTTGTTGTGGATTTGTGATGGAATTAAATCCATTGTTAAAACCCTCATTGTAAAAGTATTTACGATGGAATGGATCCATCACAAATATTCTATGACAAATTTGCGACGGATGTCCGATGAAAATTATGACCCAAATTGTGGCGTAATATCAATCACACACTATGGGAATATCAGTCACAAATCTGCCTCCATTTGTGATGGATATTTCCATCACAAAAAATGATACTAAATCATCGTATCAATGTTTGTGATTAAAATTACATCACAAATCTGCCATAAACCTATAATAGAAATAAAAAAAGCTCATGCTATTCATTATTGAGCTCTCCAATAATATAAATCCAAATAGTTTAAAAATAATAATTAAATGTAGTAATAAAAAATAATGATAATCACCAATAGCTCAAAAAAATAACCACATTTCATAAAATTCTACAATTTTTATAATAATGCTAAAGTTTTAATAGCTATTATATTACATCAAAAGAAATAAAATGCATCAAAAACATTTTTATAGACACTCTAGGCATAATATGTGTCGTTGCTCTCATGCTTGATTTATGTATGTACAAGTTGATTTCCTCCAATTTATTCTCTCAATCTCCTAAGCTCATATAGTATCTGAATGTACATGTCTTCTTATGTTTTTAAGATATTTTCTAACTCCACTGTCAGGTTAGCCACTTGTTGGATATATAAACTCTCATGGCTGCCTACGGAGTAACTCATAACAGCAGAAGACTGTCCCTCATATGCGTAGGCTTCTAAACCTAATCCATAAACTCATCCCTTCTACTTTCCACCTACCATTTGCAACCAAGTGCAGTAGTTAGAAATATATGTAGATGCCCAGAAGAACCCTCACCTACTATAGCCTAGCTCTCTTAAAACCTTGTTTACTCATCTTACAAAATATAATATAAGATTAATCATCATAACTATCACTTATAATATTTCTATAAATATAATATCTTTATATACTTATATATGTCCACCTAGCTCAGTCATCCACCCACTACTAGTCCTCCTAGCTCTTGTAAGTGTGATTGTGTAAATCAATTACAATGGGTTATTTACTAAGCATCTCCTTTTGCAATACACTTAGATTGGCATGCTTAAATAAATAAATTATTAAAATTATTGCCAATCATTATATATGCTCAGTGTTTGGAACTGAGCCCTAGTGTGGAGGGAGCTACCCAAGCCACCAACGTTAGAAGATCAATTTTATTTGTTCTGCTCCCTTCTCACTATGAAATATGGGCTACCCCAAGCACTATTGAGCTCTACCCATACATCCTTTCCAATCCAAAGTAGTCGCTCACATATCCTCCTAATGTGAGTGAATATATCTTGTAGGCGAGTTACTCCATGTTTCTCAAATTTTTTTTCTGATTCGAGTTCCATGCTCAAGCAACCAATATAAATCTCACTATATGCAATAAATTACAAAAAAAAAAATATTCTTTTTTAGTATAACAAAATATGAAGAGATGTTAATAATATTGCAACTTACTAACCTCATACTCCCTGAACCACATGTCAAGCACCTTCTTTGGGATTTTCTTTCAAGAGACATATGGAGAATCAAACTTGCTCCATATGATATCCCATATCTTGTCCATAGTCTGCTTTGATAGATAAGGCATGCACAAAATATTTAGTTGAAGAATTTTATTTCTAAAATATATGCATAATATAAAACATACACATGTATATGCATGTCACCCTCAGGTTGAATCAGCATATGCCTATTTATAGTCGGTGCTATGATAGCCTGCATGGAAGGTCCAGTTGTAGTCAGGGTGGAAAGGACCAACTGCATAGGGCTGAGGGAGTAGTGGTTAGCAAAATGACACAACGTATCGTGGATAGGGATAAGAAGTAGGGAATCCCTGAGAAGATGGTTGAGGGTTTGTAATAATAAGAGAGCCATTTTGCGTAGATGTATGTAATGAAAGTGGGATCATATAAATAATGGGGGATCCTTATGTCTGAGGTGGTAAGGTAGGGGGGGGGGGGGTGAGGGACGCCTGAGGTGTAGTTGCAAGATGTGCACAGTCACCTCCATCAGTACTCTATCCTAGTGGATCCTCCACTTTTTTTCTTCCTCATACTAAAAATATTTGTGATCAACCACCTATGGAGCTCATCACTACTAGAAGGCATATGCAAAAAATTAAGGAAATAATTACCTACAATTTGTATATTTATAAAAATGTAAGTAAATTAAATACATGAAAACAAGCTACAATATATACTAACATGTAAAAAAATCTATTGTATGTATACTAACATATACAATAAGAAACTACTATATGTATGTTAATATATAAAAAAAAATCTAATATATGTATACTAGCATGTAAAAAAAGAAATTATTGTATGTATACTAACATATACAAAAATAATAAGTGATTCATGTTTACCTCCTAACTATTAATCGCTAGGTGATTAACTTTCATATGAAGAGACCACATCCTCACTACTAATATCTTCAATGTTCTCCTCAATGTTTAAGTCTACCTCCTCTAACTACAACTTGATTTCATTACCTATATGTGATAATTTACTTCATTAGCAAGCTCTTTAAAGTATGACATGCACTCTTCTTGATGTGTTGGTATTGATGAAGTATTCTTAATAACCTCCTTAGGTTTAGTGTTAATTACAATGAGCCAATCTTACTTACACCCCACATTCTACCTTGATAGTTAGCAAAGAGTACTTGGGTAGCCTCGCAAGCAAAGATAAATAGGTTGTATTTTAATATATTCTACATCGCTTTACTTCTGTGATACCATAAAGAGGATGCACCCTAATTCCTCCATTTTGCACTAGATCAAATCAATCATAACTTGAAAGATACACATTTTTTCCTTCATTAGGATATTCTAACTGTAGTACTTCCTTTAAGACCCCATATTTCTCACAACTATCACCTGCAAGATTAGATTTGGTTTGAAAATTATAACCATTGAAAATAAAAATTGGCCAATATTTTACTGCTCTAATAGGTCCCCAAGCAAGATTCATTAGTCATTGCTCTTGCAAATCTTTAGCTTCTTAATAAACTTGATTGGTATAGAAAGTGTAGATATATTATTATCATTTTCACTAGTTTAATTAATTGCATATAAGGTTGAAGTGACCTGTCAAAATATATATCATTTCTTTGAACCAATCTAAAAATTGAAATTCCACCTCTTTTCATGCTCTAATAGTGATGTTATAGTAAGACCATTAATGAATGTCCTGCAATAGTTTTGAATTTAGGGTCTATATGTATGATTCTATCAAATTTACAAAATCTTAACTTAAGTTGACTAAACATATGGCACAACTTCAGTATAATTAAGCAATGTGTACAAAGAGGCAACTATCATCTCCTTATCTATCAAATAGCACATAGTACAAGCGTTTACTACCTCGCCATATCTGTTGAATATAGATATGTTACTAGTAAATGAACATACATTTGGATTATCCAAATTTTGAGGTACAATATTACTTGTTGATTATAACTCTATGTCAAAATAGTATGAGCAAATTGAGTAGTCTCATACATCAAGCAACGGTGGTTGTAAGCGGGGTCCCGTGGGGGCACGTGCCCCCTCCACGAAAAAAAATCCTATTTTGGTTGTCTGTTTCAGTGCTTACCCTAAATTTTTTAGCTTAAAGCTCTTGCTTCTTGCGAGTCGCGGTGCATAGGCACTCGTATTCGTCGTGTTGGCGTCCCCCTTGTCCCTTGCCTTCGCCAACTATTCTGTTCGGTGTCCATCCCTCATTCGATTGGGATTTTAGGGGTGTGTTCTAGCAAAGTTTTGTTGCAGGTTCCACACCCCAGGCACATTAATTAACTTTTTTACTTTAATAACATATTTTCCCTAATTGCACCTTCAAGATGACCTCTACCTCGCTAGGTATTATTTTGTGTGAAGGACCAAAATTTGTACATAGGGTTGGAGGTCGATCCTGTCGTCGGCAAACTTCTTGCTTCAGTTCTCTAATTTGTCACTGGTAAACGGCTTTCAGCTGCAGAATAATCAGCAAAGTTAAGGTTCATGGGGGGGGGAGGGAACACTGGGTGTAAGTTGCAAGATGTGAAGAAGAGGTCCACTCAGTACCTCTACTCCTAGTGGATCCTCCACTGGTTTTCTTCCTCAGACTAAAAATATTTGTGATCAACCATCTATGGAGCTCATCACTACTAGAAGGCATATGCAAAAAATTAAGGAAATAATTACCTACAATTTGTATATTTATAAAAATGTAAGTAAATTAAATACATGAAAACAAGCTACAATATATACTAACATGTAAAAAAATCTATTGTATGTATACTAACATATAAAAAAAGAAACTACTATATGTATGTTAATATATATAAAAAAATCTAATATATGTATACTAGCATGTAAAAAAAGAAATTATTGTATGTATACTAACATATACAAAAATAATAAGTGATTCATGTTTACCTCCTAACTATTAATCGCTAGGTGATTAACTTTCATATGAAGAGACCACATCCTCACTACTAATATCTTCAATGTTCTCCTCAATGTTTAAGTCTACCTCCTCTAACTACAACTTGATTTCATTACCTATAATGTGATAATTTACTTCATTAGCAAGCTCTTTAAAGTATGACATGCACTCTTCTTGATGTGTTGGTATTGATGAAGTATTCTTAATAACCTCCTTAGGTTTAATGTTAATTACAACGAGCCAATCTTACTTACACCCCACATTCTACCTTGAGAGTTAGCAAAGAGTACTTGGGTAGCCTCGCAAGCAAAGATAAATAGGTTGTATTTTAATATATTCTACATCACTTTACTTCTGTGATACCATAAAGAGGATGCACGCTAATTCCTCCATTTTGCACTAGCTCAAATCAATCATAACTTGAAAGATACACATTGTTTCCTTCATTAGGATATTCTAACTGTAGTACTTCCTTTAAGACCCCATATTTATCACAATTATCACCTGTAAGATTAGATTTGGTTTGAAAATTATAACCATTGAAAATAAAAATTGGCCAATATTTTACTGCTCTAATAGGCCCCCAAGCAAGATTCATTAGTCATTGCTCTTGCAAATCTTTATCTTCTTAATAAACTTGCTTGGTATAGAAAGTGTAGATATATTATTATCATTTTCACTAATTTAATTAATTGCATATAAGGTTGAAGTGACATGTCAAAATATATATCATTTCTTTGAACCAATCTAAAAATTCAAATTCCACCTCTTTTCATGCTCTAATATTGATGTTATAGTAAGACCATTAATGAATGTCCTGCAAAAGTTTTGAATTTAGGGTCTATATGTATGATTCTATCAAATTTACAAAATCTTAACTTAAGTTGACTTAACATATGGCGCAACTTCAGTATAATTAAGCAATGTGTACAAAGAGGCAACTATCATATCCTTATCTATCAAATAGCACATAGTACAAGCATTTACTACCTCGCCACATCTGTTGAATATAAATATGTTACTAGTAAATGAACATACATTTGGATTATCCAAATTTTGAGGTACAATATTACTTGTTGATTATTACTCTATGTCAAAATAGTATGAGCAAATTGAGTAGTCTCATACATCAAGCAACGGTGGATGTAAGCGGGGTCCCGTGGGGGCATGTGCCCCCTCCACGAAAAAAAAAATCCTATTTTGGCTGTCTGTTTCAGTGCTTACCCTAAATTTTTAGCTTAAAGCTCTCTCTTCTTGTGAGTCGCGGCGCATAGGCACTCGTATTCGTAGTGTTGGCGTCCCCCTTGTCCCTTGCCTCCGCCAATTATTCCGTTCGGTGTCCATCCCTCATTCGATTGGGATTTTAAGGGTGTGTTCTAGCAAAGTTCTGTTGCAGGTTCCACACCCTGGGCATATTAATTAACTTTTTTTTACTTTAATAACATATTTTCCCTAATTGCACCTTCAAGATGACCTCAACCTCGCTAGGTATTATTTTGTGTGAAGGACCGAAATTTGTACATAGGGTTGGAGGTCGATCTCGTCGTCGGCAAACTTCTTGCTTCGGTTCTCTAATTTGTCACTGGTAAACGGCTTTCAGCTGCAAAATAATCAGCAAAGTTAAGGTTCATGCGATTTTTCTCCTTTTGATTTTAAGCATGTAGAGTACCGTAAAAGGTTGTCTTGCTTTTTATTAACTATAGTTATGGCCAACTGTTGTATTTGATTCAAGTTTAACTATATCATTTTTTGTTCTATGCTTGGTAAATTTGTCCTTATGTTAGTTTGAGTTTACAAATTGCATTTGTCCTTATGCTAGTTTGAGTTTACAAATTGCATAAACTTACTTTGCCATTGGTTGAGATCTGAATAGAGTGTTTTTTGTATTATACAAATTTCAGATTTGGAGAAGTTAGAAGCAAAGTTTTTTTCGATTGCGAACATGTTTTCTCAAATCAATTTCGATTAATTGAAGTATTTTCCATTGGTTTGCTGAATATGTTGTTTACATTCACAACTCATTCGTTTGTTCAGATTTTGTTTTATTATTTTTTAATTTATAAGTTTGATGAGTTAATTTTAAGTTTTGTTTGTAAGTTTTGCTGAGTTTGCTGCTTCCTTTTCAAATTTTTTAGTTAATAAATTTAGTGCTTCATCTTATATTTAGTACTTTGCTTTTTAAACAAAAATTTTTAAAACTACCAATGCTGGTACCAAACCCGGATGAAAAAAGTTGAGGGGATTTAAAAAAAAAATTAGGCCCCCTCTCTATGAAAAATTTCTGGCTCTGCCACTGACATCAAGTATGTTTCACATATTAATCATTCGGGATGTACTTTATTCTTTACAATCTTCTTAATTTATTTAAGTACCTGAATCATATATGGTTATTATTTTAAAACTTACTTATAATATTTGATATGCTATATTTATACAAAATTACCTCTCAAAAGGATACATCCTCTAATAATGAATAAGTCTACCAACTCTAGCCTCATATGGTAAATGCACTGGTAGATGCTCCATGGAATTGAAAAACCCTGGAGGGAATATGTTCTCAAGATTACATAAAATGAAAGGAATGTAATGCCCAATATGGAACAATGCTTCTTTAGTATGTCTTGACGAGCATGAGTCCTTGAAGAAGATACTTAGTTCGATCAAGGGATTTAAGATTAAATCTGGAAGAGAAATGAAAGTAATAGGCAACAAACATTCAATAAATATGTATTAGTTATGAACTTTCAATCCAAATAACCTCCACAATCTCATGTCAACACATCCACTGAGGTTGGAAGCATATCCATCAGGTAGCTTTAGTCTCTGCACAAATTTACAAATTGCTCTCCTCTGCTCTAAAGTGAAGGTAAATAGAGCTTTTGGCTTTAAAAGTTTATCATTTCAACCTTCCTTAAACTCAAGCATTTTCCTCCTACAAATATCCTTCAAATCCATCTTTCATTATCTTAATATTCTCCCTTATGATACATCACTGTTTTGAACACATTATCAAAAATATTCTTCTATATATGTATCACATCCATATTATATATAATCAAGTTTGTTCTATATATCGAAAGATCAAAAAGTACTCTTCTTTGTCTAATTGTGAGTAACTCCATACTCAATCACTTTGTGAATAACTAATGATGAAGAATCAATTATTGTGGGTATAAAATTTACTCTTTTAAATATTTCCTCAATACTTAACCTTGGTGGAGTTTGTGTTGTCTCCACTCTATTTTTAGTGAAAGCATCCTAATTTTGCATGAATGGATGGTTTGCAAGTAAGAACATTCGGTGACAGTAAAATAAATTATTTTTTTCCTCCATGCTTCAAAGTGAATGATTTAAATTTTTCCATGCAATATGGACAAGCTAACTTGCATGGATTGCTCCAACCAAAAAGCATACTGCATGCAAAAAATCACAAAATATCTAAAGTAATGATGCCCTTAATATAAAATTTATTTGATGGAGATATCATATGTGGTAACTCCTTCATTCCACAATAAATTTATGTCATGGATTAAAAGTTGCATGAGCACATCTATCTTGGTCTTTGGATTATGTGGGCTAGGAATAATAAGTGTAAGAAATATATATGGTGTAATCATATACAACTTTGGAGGAAGATTATTGGTGGTGAGTATCACAAGCTAGTATGAGTAAGGTGATAAAGATTTATAAAATAAAGTAAAATCATTTTCACATAAATCTAATCTTACATTTTTTGGTTCTACGATCAAGATGGGATGTGTATAGTAAAAGTGTTTTCAGACTTTTGCTTCTGATGGATGTGTTACAACACCTACTTGTGAGCTGTATTTCTAATGTCATCTCATATATGCAGCAGAGCTCATATATGCATTTAAACGTTTCAATCTGGGAATGATGGGTAACTAGAATAATCGATTGACTAGCATATCCAACTACTTTTTTTTTTCCCCAGAATTTGGTTTAAACCTTGGCGTGTTTATAGCTATCAAACTAAGTTTGAGAACCAATTTTTTAGTCAGGCATAAATTTGTTGGAATTATATTATATGCCGGGTTGATTTCCTTAAGTAAGCCAATAAAATTATTAAAACATTTTTTGGGTACATTGTATTTTATTTTTATGCTTAACATCTTCATAACTACAAATAAATATGAGTGAGTAGTGCACCCATTCCAAATTAGTTGTTGCACAACATGCAACAAATTATAGAAGTTTTTTGTCTGCTTATTCCGGGATTCTGCTATAAATTATTGAAATTGTGGCCTAGTTACATCATAAATCAAGTCATCAAATATCCTAACTCTATATTCCTCAACTATGAGGAAACTTGTAGATGGGCCACACCGAGAGTTAAAATAAGGCTCGTACTTACCATGAAGTCCAATACCAATATTCTGACATGAATCCTCTCTGATATAGATCAACAATAATCTCATATGGTGTAAGGTAGGCTTGATTTTTTTGTTTGCAACATGGACAACGAAACCTAACCTCTGATATTAATGAAGTTAATTGACAGCTTGTTTGAATTAAATAATTCACTCTGTTCAAAAATTCATCTATTAATATCTTACGTCTAGGCAACATTTGGTTATATATCCCTATTGGTAAATCCTAAGAACGGTTGTTCAAAGGAAAACAAAAGGTATTTAAAATGCAAAAAGATGCAACCTAGCTAATGTGGCGTGAGAGAGAAGCTATAATTAAGTCAATTATAATGGCAAATGTTCACTACCTTCATAATTAATTTTTTTTACTCTTTTTCATTTATAAGAATAGTGTCATTGCTAGGATAAATTATAGTTATTCAAATAATAGCACTGAATGGTTTCATAATGATGCAATCCTTATTATTTTGATTGTTATATCTATATGTTATAACTGTTAATTCATTATTTATTGTAGCCATACTATGTTTAGTTATATCTCCTGCATTTGCCTTTTTTTAATCTGATCCACTTAAGCAATTGCATTGCATTTTATTGTATATACCTCAATTAAATCCTTTTCGAATTTTATTCAAATTTTATTTGAATCCCCTAGAAATCTTTCTCAAATTTTGATAAAATTTTATTTGAAGTTTATTCTATAGGGGATGACTAAGGTCAATGAGGTTGGGATAAATTTCAAAATCTTCTCAAATGTGTTTCAAACATTAATAGAACTTTGTTGGTGAATTAAAATAATATCTATTTACCCGGCCTTTAAATATGTACTTTAAATTATATTGTTCATTTATTAAATCCAAATTTCTTGCGAACACCCCCGAAATCACAGCAGTGGCGGTCACTTTGAATGAGCGGACAAGGAATCGGCTTCGGCTTCTTCGTGGAATTGGAATCGCTGGCCGGCACTACTTTTCCAAACTGAAATCATTCAATGTAGTTGAAACCTATTTCCCCAATTATTTATTTGCGTTCACGCTTTTCATCCTCTTTCTTTTGATATGGTATCAATTGTTATTCGAGCGTTGCCGTAGATGGATTCTTCTTCTTCATCTGTGGCGAAGCGCTACTGCTACAACCCAAACCTTCGCTGGAATCCGCAGGTGGAGGAGTACTTTATCAAGGCATACGGAGCTGACCACTTCACTCGAATTTCAGAAGCCCTAACGTATGTTTCTTTCACCATATTATCTCTTTCCTTTGTTCAATTTCGATTAGCGTATTCGCAGTTTCCTTTTCGTTATGCTTAAAACTTGGGTTTGGAAGTTCTCTTCTTTTCGTTGCAAGCAGAAGTAATTTGAACCATTGAAAAGTTGGATATTTTGTGAATGTGAAGGATAAATGGTGTAGAGATGCTGCCGAGGTTTAAGCAGCATAGCCTATGGTGACAGGCGATTCTTCCATGTTTTTTTTTTTTTGCAGTATGTGCGTGTTTGTAACAATGCCTGGTCTTGGAAACTAAGTGGTCGTCATTGTTTCTCTATGCTCATTCTCTTTTTATCTTAAGGAATTTCTTACCACAGCCGAAAGGCGAGAAAAAGTTCCACAGGGTCCTATTTGGTATGCGACAATATGCAATAAGCATGCACATGAAAACATCGAATGATCACTAACTTGTTGTTTTCTGAGGGTTTAAAGTAAAATTCAAAAATTGCTCGTTTGATTCTTTTTATGCTATTAATTCTTCATTTTGTTCAGGCGTCCATCCTGTTACTCTTGCATTCGAGTTAACATTCTCAAGTCTACAAATGAAGCTGTTATTGAGAAGCTAACAAGACTTCTTCAAGGTGGAACTGTAGATGATTTGCATTGTTTGAGCATAGGGAAGCAAGTTTCTGCGAGCACTGCCGGAGATGTTGGTTTGAGGGAAGAAAGTATAGATTGTATGTTTAACCTTTTGCTGGAGGAAACACCTAAGAACGGGAGAAAACCTATGAAATTGTTTAAAGACCCTTCAATTTGTCAGTGTCGGTACGCTGGACTCGATCATGTCTTGTTTGTCAAAGGTTCGGGTCCACATAGCATTCATTATGGAAATCAACCAGATCAATCAGTGAAGGAAGTCATTGTTAGTCGAAAATGTGCTGAGGCTGTTCTTCGAGGAGCCCAGGTACATTTTGATGCTTTTTAGCTTTTTTCATTTACGGTGGTGCATGGCCCTTGAAGTTTCTATTTCTTAAGCTCTGTGTTAATTATATGTTTGTAGTATGAGTTTTACTTGATCTCCTTCATTTTCTTTAATATTTCATATGTTCTCACATTTTTTGTCTCGGGAATTTTCATTATCAAGAACCCTAATTAGACTGTACATGCAATGAGTGCATGCAACTCAGTAGATATATATATTTTATAAAAACTGTCTTATTTGAAAACATGCCAAACAAAGCAAACTTAAGAAGAAGGAAAAAAAAAGCTAATAAAGTTAAGAAAGCATCAAATCATGCAATTCAATTATAGATAAGTGCTAAACTGTCGAAATCCAGCACTCTGAATTCTCACATACCTTTTGCTATTTTGTATTGTGATGGATGAGCTGTCTTGTTGCTTGCATCAATCTAATTCTCCCTTTTTGGGCCTCAGCAAAATGGTTGCTCCCTTAACTATCTGCTCTATGCAGATGATGTGCTTGTGTTTGGAGCTGCCTCCCCCGCAAATGCAACCTGCTTATCCAACACCCTATCACTTTTTGCTAATGTTTCAGGTCTATCCATTAACCCCTCCAAGAGCTCCATCATCTTCTCTAGAAATTTGTTGTATCCTGACGTGATCTATGATATTCTGGGCATCTCTCATGTGAGCTCTTATCTCAAGTACTTGGGGATTCCTATCTCTCCCTCTCGACTTAATTTTACTCAGTTCCAACCACTAGTGAGTAAAATCCTTACTCTACTTGATGGTTTGAAAGTTAAGTTTCTCTCTTTTGCAGGAAGAATTCAATTTCTAAAATTCACTATTGCCAACACAATTGCTTATTGGATCAGAGGATCCATCATACCTAAGGCGTGCTGTAAAGTTATATAAAGGCTTTGCTCTAGGTTTTTATTCCACGGCCGTATCTCTGAAAGGAAACTCCACTTGATCTCATGGTGCAAGTCTGCTAAACCCAAGTAGTTGGGTGGCCTTGACATTCCCTATATTGAAGCTCTTTATCATGCCAGTTTTTACTCTTTTTTATGGAGGTTTTATACCTTAGATAATTTGGCCATCTTCTGGTTTAAATCCAAATATTTATCCCCTTGGAAGCAACATTCGACCAATGCTTCAAAATTTTGGAAGCTACTATGTTCTTCTGCCCAGACTTTTAAGAGCTCGATTTCTCTGGTTGTTACTTATAACTGTAGTTTTTCTATGGTTTGGGACCCTTAGTGTAACGGTAAATCTCTTCATGAACTTTATCCTTCTATTAGGCTTGATTTGCCCTATGTCAAATGCTATCTCAACAAAAACAGTTGGCTCTCTCTATTTCTCTTCCCGATCAGCCTCGCACTGCTTTCTCCGGCATTCCCATTTGTGAGCAACCGACATTGTCTTGGGATGACTTACAAAACCCTTCTTTCTCTATTTTTTCTTCTCAATTCTATGGTAATTTGGAGGTGGTTAGTTGGCACAAATTTATCTGGCATAAACATCATTCTCTCAGATTTTCTTCCTATACTTGGATGGTTGTTTTAGGCCAGTTGAAAAGTGCAGATTTACTTCTTTAGAGATCTATTGATATCAATCTGGCTTGTCCGTTTTGTCAAAATGCCCCAGAAACTCATTTGCATCTTTTCTTCGAATGTTATTTTTCTTTTTCTGTCATCTTCAAGATGTTGCCTTTGCTGGATTGTATCCTCTTGAGGCCGACACTGCTTCAGATGTTTGATTTCTTAAATGGTGTACATGGTTTTTCCAGTTGGGATAAAGATTTCTGTTTTTTCATTATTTGTTGCTCTGTTTATCATTTATGGAAGGAAAAGAATTATTGTCGCTTTGATAATTCTTGGAATAATCCTACCAGGATCTATTTTACCATTCAACAATCTATCCTTGATGCAGGCAAACTAGAAAGAAAGAGCCAATATAGGAGAACACTATGACAAGTAGAACAAAACTTGAATCAATCTAGAATGCAGACATCCAAACAAATACCAAAACAAAGGAAACCCGAACAAACGAACAAAATAAAAAAAAACACTATCCTCAGAACAACCGACAAGCTATTTCCTCACATGCAATGAAAAGTAGGTAAAATTAGATAAGTGCTTAAGGGCTTGCAAACCAAGGGTCCACCACAGCTACAAGGTCCAACATCCAGCAATGCTCCTCCAACAAATGTCACCAAATCAGCTAACAAACATCTCAAGTAGCTCAAGAAGAAGGATACAAGTGGAGTGGAACTTGCATATAGAAGAAGAGATTAGAAGCCCAAGACGAAATAGGGATGAAGAGAGAAATGGAACAAGTTCTCAAGCTTTTCCAAAGGAAGAAGAAACCCTCAGGTTGTATAGAGACTTTGCTCAAATATTCAACAACCTCCTGAAGTCAAAAACATCTCCACTTTATAAGAGAAAAGGGGGCAGCCAAACAACCAATCAACCTCCAAGTGAACCAATCAGGTAAGGGGAAATGGAAGGCCATCAAACATTTCAGAACATCACCTGAAAAGGCCACACAAGGAACCGAGTAAAGCACATCAAACATTTCAGAACATCACCTGAAAAGGCCATACAGGGAATCGAGTAAAGCAGCCACGGGACAAGCAACCAGGGGAGAAACCGAAGGGGCAGCACAGGAGACTGAAACCAGCACCCAACAAGGGAGAAAGAACCAACCACGGGAAACAACATTAGGAAGAAGCCGAGGGGACACAAAGAAGAGGAAAAGGCAAAGATCCAACTCCAATTAATAAGCTAACAAGAGGAATACCTTTTTATAATAATGAGCTAAACATTAGCTCAAGCATTTATGAGCTAGAACTAAGTAGCATCCAAAGAACATAGCCCAAACCCGAGCAGCCAAGGCCCAACCCGAGAGGCAACCAGCAGTCCAAAGATCAAAATAACCCAAGTAGCTAGCACACTCAAGGTTTGCCTTGTCCAAGCACTACCTACTAGATCATTGGATGTTTTCCATCATAGGATAACATAAAAAAACTAAAAAAAATTATAATATTTAAATTACAATAGAAATGAAAATAAATTGAAATTTACATGCATCAATTCCTCCCTGGTGGGAGAATCTCATCTCCCGATGAGAAGGCTTCAACAACTTTTTGAAAAAGATCCGGATGATGATTTTTCAGCTCAATAGTATTCATCCATGTACAGTCTATCAATGGACGATTGCTTCATTTAACCAGGAACCTTTTGTGCTCGTCATGTCTAGTCTTAGTAATCCTGACATCAATAACATCTTCAATTTGATCATCACTATTTAGAATTGATGTGGAAAGTGATAAAGTTTCAGCTTCTACAGAATGATCAGAATTTCCTTCTTACAGAGAAAGGTCAGAAACATTAAATACAGGAGAAGTGCCCAACCGTATTAGGAAGATCCAAGAGATAGGCATTCGTGCCCAATTTTCGTAGAATATGAAAACGCCCAAATTTCTTCTTGCTTAATTTACCAAAAGTACCAACAGGAAATCATTGGCGATGGAAGTAAGCCATAACTAAATCACCCTCCTTAAAATAAACTTTCGTCCAATGTTTGTCAGCAGCAGATTTGTATTTAACATTAGTCATTCTGAGTTTTTCAAGAGCTTGTTGTTAGATAGATTTGATATGATTAAAAGTTTCTATGACTTCAGCACTAACCTTATTAGGTAAAGGCAAACAATTTCTATCTAAAATGTGAGGTATAGACTGACCATAAATAATCTCAAAGCTAGTTTTACCAGTGGAACTATTAATAGAATTATTATATGCAAACTCAGCTTGGATTAATTTCAAATCCCATTGGGATGATTTCTCACCAGCAAGGCATCTCAGTAAATTTCTTAAGCTTTGATTGACAGACTCAGTTTGTCCATCTGTTTGTGGATGATATGCACTACTAAACTGAAGAGTAGTTCCTAATTTTGCCAGAGTATTCTCCAAAAGTGACTCAAAAATCTAGTATCCCTATCAGAAGTAAATGTTCGAGGAATATCATGGAGACAAACAATTTCTTTAAAAAATAAATCAGCAATATATGAAGTATCAGAAGTTTTCTTGCATGGAATTAAGTGTGCCATTTTGTTAAATTGGTCAATAACAACAAAGACAATCATATTTGCTTGCAGTAACATGCAACTCTAAAATAAAATCCATAGAGATATCTTCCAAAGGTTTATTTAGAATTGGAAGAGGAGTATACAAACCAATGTTTTGAGAAATTCCCTTGTAAGCTTGACAAATTTTACATTGTTTGACCAGATTAGCAATTTGCTTTCTCATATGAGGCCAGAAATATTTTTCTTCCACTAAGGCAACATTTTTCCTTGACCAAAATGTCCACCCACACCCCCCCACTATGAAGTTATTGCACAAACTGTTCTCTTAAATTTTTTTTTTATAATGCAAAGTCTAGAACCCTTAAACAAAAAACCTTGATGAATGACAAATTGAGCAGAATTATCTGTTCCATAAGTGAGACAAAATTCTCAAATACTCTTCAAATCTGGATCATTCGCATAAATGTCTTTTAAGAAATCGAAAGAAGTTATGGTTGGATAAACAGTTACCAACAGATGAGACCTCCTACTTAAAGCATCAACCACTTTGTTTAGCACACCAATTTTATGCTTAATATGAAAAGAGTATTCTTGTAAAAAAGAAGCCCATTTGACATGTCTTTTGTTCATATTTTTTTGAGAGCCCAAAAATCGCAAAGCTTCATGTTCAGTGTTTAAACTCATTTGTGTTAAGAAACAGTTCAGGAGTGTTTGTTTTTGCAACTTTGATATTTTTGGCATGCGAGTCAGACATATGTTTTTGAGGATAAAGAGTGAATTCTTTATTATTTTGAATCAAAGTGTAGGTATTATTTTCCCCGTTATGAATGGTTTTGTGATCGAATTGCCAAGGAAGACCTAATAAGATGTGATAAACTTCAAGAAGTACAACATCGCAAACCACTTGATCTTTGTAAGAACTTCCAATTGTTAAGTTAACATTGCATTGTTTTGTTATAGAAACCTCACCCCATTCCTTGAACCAAGCAATTTTGTATGGTTTGACAAATGATTTTGATTTCAATTTAAGCTTATCAACCATTAGTTGTGAAACAAAATTACTTGAACTCCCACTATCGATCATTAGAGTGCAAATTTTTTTCTCAACTATGCAAGTGGTTTTAAAAATGTTTCTTCTAAGCCACCTATCCCCATTCTCTATTTTAGCAATTAAAACTTGTCGGATTACTAAAAGTTGTTCACCTTTATCGCCCTCTATATTAACTTTCTCCAATTCGATTTTGTTTTCAAGTTCATATTCATTTTCTTCATCTTCTTCTATTTCCTCATCATTTTCATTGTAATTATTTCTTGGTGGGTTATTTTTTCTACAAGCCGCAGAGAGATGACCATAGAGCTCGCATTTATAATATGACCCAATTAGTTTTGGTTGTTCCGTAGGTTTAGGACCCATTATTTCTTTACCTTTATTCATATTTTGAGTTTCAAATAATTTAATTCTCATACCCAATGTTCCTACAGAAGTTTGTGAGGATTGAGTTTTAACCCTGCTAGTCTGTCGTCGCTTATAAGTTTTAGTTATTTTGTTGTGACCCTTTTGATGTTGCTTTTCACATTTCAGTGCCATTCGATAAGCCTCATCGAGTTTAGTTACGTGGTGCAAATTCAGTTGATCTTGGATTGTCCATTTTAGACCATTGATATACCTAGTGACAATTCTTTCTTCAGATTCATCTAAGTCATTTCTAGATTGGAGTTTGTAAAAAGTTTCAGTGTACTATTCAACAAATTGATTATCTTGACGTAGGTTATTAAATTCTTGAAAGATGGTTCGTGCGTGGTCTGAAGCCAGGAATTTCCCTCTCATTTTCTCTTTCGTTCTTTCCGGTTTTGAATTTTTTCTTTTCCTCTCCTTAGTCTATTGTTTTGAAGATTTTTCCACCATGTGAGTGCATGACCAGTGAGTTTTAAGCTTGCAAATTTAACATTCATGTTGTCCGGTATTTCTTTCCACTCAAAAAACTAATCTATTTTTTCTACTCATTCAATGAATTGGTCGGGTTGTAATTTTCCTTTAAAGTTATGAACATCAATTTTAATCCCATAATTCCAATTTCTTTGTCGCCTATTTTGGTTCCTAGGGACTTCCTTCTCACTTTCAGAAGTTTGAACATTAGGATTGTTAACATTTAAATTTGCAAGTGTATTAGCCATGTTGTTTATTTGATTTTGCAAATCCGCTAACTGTTGCATCATTTGCTGCCAATCCACTTGATTATTAGCCATTTTTGTTTTCTTAAGAAAGAGACTCACACCACCCTAGGATTTGCTAGTTCGCTCTGATACCAAACTTGATGTAGGTACAGTCGCACCTCGACGCGCCGCAGCCACTATTTTGACTCCTTTTATGCAATTAGGAACTCCTAGGTTTTCGTTCAATGTTTTACCAATGATTTTCAAATTAGAAAGAAAGAGCCAATAGAGGAGAACACTAGGACAAGTAGAACAAAACTCGAATCAATCTAGAATGTAGACATCCAAATAAACACCAAAACAAACGAAAGTCGAACAACGAAACAAAATTAAAATAAAAAAAATACTATCCTCAGAACAACCGGCAAATGATTTCCTCACATGCAACGAAAAGTAGGTAAAATAAGATAAATGCTTAAGGGCTTGCAAACCAAGGGTCCACCACAGCTACAAGGTCAAATATCCAATAAAGCTCATCCAACAAATATCACCAAATCAGCCAAACATCTCATGTAGCTCAAGAAGAAGGAAACAAGTGGAGTGGAACTTGCGGAGAGAAGAAGAGGTTAGAAGCCCAAGACGAAATATGGAGGAAGAGAGAAATGGAACAAGCTCTCAAGCTTTTCCAAAGGAAGAAGAAACCCTCAGGTTTTGTAGAGACTTTGCTCAAATATTCAACAACCTCCTCATGTCAAAAACATCTCCAATTTATAAGAGAAAAGGGGGCAGCCAAACAACCAATCAACCTCCAAGCGAACCAATCAGGTAAGGGGAAATGGAAGGCCATCAGACATTTCAGAACAACACCCGAAAGGCATGTCAAAAACCATTCAGGTAAGGTTTGCCTTGCCCAAGCATTACCTACTCATGATTATGGGATGTTTTCCATCATAGGATAGCATAAAAAAATTAAACAAAAATTATAATATTTAAATTACAATAAAACAAAAATAAACTGAAATTTGCATGCGTTAATCCTCAAGGTGAGGAGATGAAAACATTTTGATGATCTTAAAGCCTGTTTTGCTTTGCTCAATTGATTATTTTCAGAGTCGCTGTTCGGTTGTCCTGGCATGCTGGCTTCTTTTTCTATTGCTGATTTTGTGAGCAATGATGTCAGTATTGCTCCTTTTGCCCCCTTGGATGGCAGTGGACTTTGACTGGGCCGTCTCTGTGATCTCTTCGTGAATTTTTCCTCTGCAACCAGGGGGAGTCCGTCTCTCTCTGCAATACCCCGAGCCCGATTTTGGGATCCTCCCAGGCACTTTTAGGTCTTGCTTGGGATTTCTGCTGGATTTTGCTCCCTTTTGTTTTTTTGCTTCCTTTTTTGGAATGTTTTTCTTTCTTTTCTTAAAGGTTTTCTTTTTTTTTTTTCTCACATGTAACTATTTTTCATTAATGAAATCAGGGCTTCTTGCCCTCAAATTTTCCAAAAAAAAAAAAAACATCATCATAGGTTTACATCCATGACATTCTGTGGTTGTCAGGCTCTACATGTTGGTCTAGTTTGACTTTTCCTTTCCAATTTTTTCTTTTTTTTGTTTTTTGTTTTTTTTTATATTTTATTAATTATTATTTTTTAATTTTTTCCAATTTGTCTTTTCCTTGATAATATACTGTTGCACTCATGTTTGCATGCATGAGGATAAAGAAATAGCAGTCAAAAGCACCCTCTAAACATAGGCAGCTTTTGAGATTTGTATTAAACTTAATTTTATGAAGCTATTTAAAATTTAATTTGTTAAACATGGTATAAATTTGTTGCATAATCTTGCAAGAAAGCTATATTTCCGTGAAAATTATTATACAAAAGATTGAGGTGCAATATCTGCTACCAAAAAAAGGAAAGAAATTCTTGTTCAACTTCACAGTAAAAAAATCATAGTGGTTTGCAGTGTAGAGTTAAATACACAAGTTCCATGATTCAAATATTTAACATATTAAAATTGATTGGAACAATTGACTTTAAAATAATGTGAAAATTTTACCTAATATTTAATGATATCAGTAAACAGTTGGTTGTTTTGATAAAATTGAAATGATCAAAATCAGTGAAATTCATGAAATAATTTTTATATTTGGAAAGAAAGTTCTATTAAGAAGTTTAAATAAAATGTTTAAGCATCATTATGGTTATATTAAGATAGGGATGAAAACATTATGCTGAAAAAATTAGAAGATGTAATTAGACATAAAAAAAGATAAAAAAAAAACAAATAACATCCCAAAAAGGGCTAGGTTTTGATGCACTCCTTTGCTTTAGATGGAACTATAAAACACTTTGTATATGAAAGAAGAAACCAAGCTGAGAATTTGCAAAATAATTCCTGTTGAATCTTCCTGTATGTACTGCCCATCTCTTGAAACAGCTAAAAGAATTAAAAAATGTGTTACTTTTTATGTGGCAGTGCTGTTAACAAAGTTTACAGATGTATCAACTAATTGGTATATTGTTGATGAAGTTCAATAAGACAAAAAAAAGAATGCATATATTCTGTTCAGAACCTTTCCACCATCGCATAATCCAAATCGAAATGAATGAAAGAGGCATAGGTTTTATAGACCTTAAAAAGATTTTCTTTTTTGGAAAAGTTAGATCAAAATATAAACTAATGTGTGTAAATTTAATTATCAAAGCAATAAATTGAATAATTAAGTTTAGAAATCTTATTGCTAAGCCATGCAACATTGTCCTTTATGTTTGTTTTTATCCCTTGGACATTTAATACATAGGTGATTAGAGGCAACATTCTAGGTTGAAATGAGTCTTCCTAAATGATGTGGACTTGTTTTTGAGAATAGAAAAAAACCTTCTTTTGTTTACAAGTGATATATCATTCATCTTCTTAAGCCCAATGCAAATATTGAATGATACAGAAGCGATGGTATAGAGCTATTGATATTATGACTAGTTATCTCAATAAACCACCACTAACTAATGCTCATTGTGATGGGAGGAATGCTGAGCAGTTTGGATGACTTAATGATGCAACATAGCAAGAAGAATGTCATATCTAATTATTTTCTTTAATTTACGAACTATTGGAATGATTGATAATGTAATTTGGTACTTTTGTAATGATTAGTTATTGTAATATGCTAACTTTTGTAATGATTCGTTATTGTAATATGTGAACTTTTAATTTAGTGCATTCATTTATTAGGTTGTTAATTGAAGATCATTTCCAAGTGGTTGATCTGCCTTTTCAAAGCCAAAATGGCAAGCTTGATGCATGGATATGTTTCAAGTGACCTTCTTGTTGGATTATGATTGAAGTGTCTATGCATGTACATGCAAGGTTGATATTTCCATGCAAGAGCCATCCAAGGAGGTTTTCACATTCAAAACATGTGGTAAACGAACAATCCCCACAACCTTCGCATTTCAAGGAGCCATGTTCAAACCCCCCCCCCCCCCCAAAAAAAAAAAAAAAAAAATCATGTAGAAACTACCGACTCTTTTCCCTACTTTTGTTTATGTATTTGAACTGGTGTTGTAATTCTTTTTAGTGATCCAAACCCAATTTTAAGAATGGTTTTTGTTTAATTAAAAAATTGAAATTTTATTATTCTTTGGGATCTTGCTCATTAGTTTGATTCTTGACATTGGAAGCTTTGTAGCTTACAACCGACCTTGGTCTTTTGAGGAAACATTTTAGTTACCTATTGTTAACTATTATTCCATTTCCCTTAGGATCTCTCACTTATTTTGGTAACATCGAATGTTTTCCAAGAAGCTTCTTTTCATGCTCATGACAGGAGTTGAGTGTCAACGAACCCAACAAGTGTCATTCAAAAGAATGATGTCAACATTTCTATCTCAGTAAAAAGTGGAGATTTTGATAAGAAACATTTAAGTCTTGTTTTGATGGTGTAGCAGATGGACAATTGTTCGGATGATTTATTTGTTTTTGAATTGAATGAGTAGAAATCTACAATGGCCTCATAGATGGAATGCATGAAGTGGGTAGTGATTCTGAGCTTTCAAAATGATGGATAATGATTATAAAGGAACCAGTTTATCAAAGAAATTTGATTCAAATGCAATTATCTAGATGCAATTGTGGAGCGATAGGGTGCTATCTTCTTCACCCAAAAAAGGGATCATAAAAAAAAATTATAGGGAAATATATAGTCATCAATGAGGAAATTATTCCCAAAAATTTCAAGATAAAGTCTACTTCAAGCAAAATAGTGGATTATAATATTTTATCTCATATGCAAATCTTTATTAGATTTAAACGAGAATTTGACTTTTAATAGGACACAATGGAGAAAAAGGATTCATGTAGCCGACCCCACGTAGTGGGATAAAGGCTTGATGTTGTTGTTGTTGTATATGCAAAAGTTTCCAGAATAGCTCAGTGTCTAAAAAGTCCTTTTGATGTCAAAAGTCTTTGGAAAATTTTAATTTAACTTCTTAAAGTTTTGATTTTGCTTAACTTTGTCTGATTGAAGTTCTATAAGGTAAGAATGAGTCAATCATTAAATCTTTGAAGATGTTCTCATGCTTGGAACAACAAAGTATAATTGCTTTTTGTATTTTACACCAGAAAGTGATGGTGTCACGATAAGTTGAAACTTAATTTATCCTAGTTCTTCACTGAAACTCATTGACCCACGAACATTAAAGTAGCGATCTCTTGATGTCTAAAACCTTTGGCGAGATATTTTGATGGTGCACGATTTTAACAAGGAAGGACCACAAATGCGGGATTATTCACTTTTCCTCTCAAATTTGAAAAAATTTATATGAGGCCAAATGTTTTGTGTGATCGATGCCGATGCTTTGTTCAAAGTGCTTCTGGGTCAGTCGTGGCTCCATGAATATGATTTTGTTCTATCTACTCTGCATCAATACTTGAATATTTGAAGGATGGATAAGAGTTTGGGATTACTGGCAACATATGACTCCTTAAAGTGCATGAAATACAACTTTGTTAGAATGTCAGATATTTCATTTCAAAAGAACCAAAATTAATGTAACCTCTTAAAGTTATGGCATTAACCTCAAAAATCACAAAACAACCTGGAAAGGAGGATGATAAAAAGCAACATGTAGTCGTTTCTTCCTAAACCAGCTAATACTTCATCTAAGCAGAAATTTTTTTTCCTTATAGAAAGTGGTAGATTTCGTGAATATTAGAAAATACATTCATAATCACACTTGTCCCTCAATATTTTAAAGAGGTAACTCTTTGCAAGACCCATAACATTGAAGAACTAAAATCATTCTGTGTAGCTTCGCTTCCTGAGGAGCCTATTCTACAAGTTTGAGGTGTACCAAAGTGAGAATTTTGATTGGCTTGCTCAATATATTGAATCTAAAGAGATTGAATACTCAAATATTTGCCTCGAAGAATTAAAAGAATCATGCACAAAGTAGAACAACAACAACAATATCAAGCATTTATCCTACTGTGGGGTTGGCTATATGAATCCTTTTTGATGCATGCAAATTTCAGTCTATTTCAATTTTTTTTTTATTGTAATTTGACTGCTATAGTTTTTTTATTTTTTATGCCATCCAATGATCATGAGTAGGTAGTGCTTGGGCAAGGCAAACCTTGGGTGTGCTAGCTATTTGGGTTCTTTGGTCTTTGGGCTGCTGGGTGCTTCTTAGGTGGAGCTTGGCTGCTCGGTTTTGGGCTATGTTTATTTTGGTGAGCTGCTTGTTCTAGCTCATAAATGCTTGAGTTGATGTTTAGCTCATTATTATGAAAAGTTATTCTTCTTGTTAGCTCATTATGTGGAGTGGATTCTTGCTTGTGGCCCTTTGGTTTTTCCCCTACTGGTTCTTCCCGTGGCCTGTTCCGGTTCCCCTGGCTGCTGTTCCGTTCCCTAGCTGCCTTTCATGAATTTCCTGGCCGTCCGCTCCTTTCCCGTGGCTGCTTTTCCTGGTCTCCTGAGTGGTTGTTCGGGTGCTGTTTATGGATTAATTGCCGGCCTTCTAGTTCCACTTAGTTGATTGGTTTGGTTGGAGGTGGAATGGCTGTTTGGCTGCCCCATTTTCTCTTATAAATTAGAGTTGTTTTGAATCATAGAAGGTTGTTGAATATTTGAGCATAGTCTCTACAAAAACCTGAGGGTTTCTTCTTCTTTGAAAAAGCTTGAGAGCTTGTTCAATTTCTCTCTTCCTCCCCACTATTTTGTCTTGGGCTTCTGACCTTTTCTTCTCTCCGCAAGTTCCACTCCACTTGTATCTTTCTTCTTAAGCTATTGGAGGTGTTTGTTGGATGATTTGGTGACATTTGTTGGAGGAGTTTTGTTGGACGTTGCACCTTGTAGCTGTGGTGGGCCCTTGGTTTGCAAGCCCTTAAGCACAAAATAAAATATAATAAATAAAACACCTAACTAATTGAATATATTTAAAAGCTAACAAAAATAAAACCCTGGTAGGGTATATTGTACCATAGTGTATGCTTTTTATTAATGATATTCTTCTTATTGATAAGACTTGAGAGGGAGTTGGAGGAAAATTTGAATTATGGAGGTCAAAGTCTAAAGGTTTTCGTTTTAGCAGATCTAAAATATAATATATGGAGTATAAATTTAGTAGTAATAGTTCTATTGGGGGATTGTGACTTTGGGTGATCTAAGTCATTAATAAGAGTACACATTTTTTATATCTTGGGTCAATTTTTCAAAGTGATGGTGAAATAGATGTGGATATTATAAGTAGAATTCAAATTGGATGATTGAAGTGGAGGAATGCATCGAGCCTGTTGTGTGATAGAAAAGAATCCTTCAAACTTAAGCGAAAATTCTATAAGATGGTGGTGAGATCTGCAATGCTTTATGGCACAGAATGTTGGCAATTAAAAGAAAAGCATAAATTAAGATAAGTGTTGTAGAGATGAGGATGCTTAAGTGGATGAGTGGCATTACTCTAAGAGTTAGAATGTGAAATGAGTATATACATGAAATGATTGGAGTAGCTCTAGTGGCAGATAAGATTAAAGAGAGTTGCCTTAGATGGTTTAGTCACATAAAACATTAACTTTTTGATGACTTTGTTTGGAGAGTCTGTATTAGATTTGGCGTATGTTAAGAAAGATAGATATAGACCTAAAACAACTTGGTTAAAAATATTAGAAATAACCTTTTCTATTAGATTTAAATGAGAATTTTAATAGGACACAATGGAGAAAAAGGTTTCATGCGCGTAGTAGGATAAAGGGTTGATGTTATTATTGTTGTTGTACAACTCCAAAGTTCATAAAAATATTTTATTTTATATTCCCATTAGTCCTTCAAAGCCCCTTATGAAGAAATTCATTTTAAAACTCAAATTCTTGGAGTTACATTGCCTATATGGTAACTTGTTTAGTTAATCTTTGAAACCAATCCTCTATAAGTAAGAAGGAAAATTTGCCTAGATTCAAAGCGATTAGGTGTATGCATAACATCTCGATGATGGTCGTATTGGCTAAGAATTTCAACCTGAGGGGGTTTTATTTTCAAAATGCTCCATAATCTCTATGCTACTTATTTCGAGCCAAATTTCTACAAATATGTGAAACTATAAAAATATTACATAATATACAAATAAATTTGAACAAAATTTACCACCTTAAGCTTTAAGCAATAAAAATTATCCATTCTCTATACCAGGTTGATGGGGTTGACAAATTTTAGTTTAATCTTTGCTCATAAAGAGCCAATGTGTTGCCGAGCATATCATTATAGTGACTTTAAAAAAAATCTCATGCTAGTAAGGATGTAATACATGTCCTCTAATTGATGGTTTTGTTATCAAATGACACCACATTATGGTTATGATCGGGGGCCTTTGATCATGTGCTTTCGTCATAAAATGACACCATTATATTATGTCAACGACTAAAACTTAGATGTAGCCCAATCGCTCCAACATCTAGAGTTGTGAATTATATGATCCACTTGATAGCATTTAAAACCCTTTGTCAACTAAAAGTTGATTTAAAATTATCTTATTAGACAAATATCCACACCAGGTTCACACTATTTTTCACCACAATTGGGTCAAGGCATGGAGAATGTTGATGTTTTAGCACACCCTTCTTTCCTTCTCACCATAATTGGCTTAGGTTGTGGTGCTGTGATTCCGCGGGACACCTTGAGGTGCTATAATGATAATATGTCCTTATTGCGAAGTTTTTTTTTTCTTAAACGAACTCACCCATGAAGGCGGGGTGTGATGCATGGACTCCTACCAATATTATTACTTAAGGAAAACTAATACAAGATGGGATAACCCAAGCAAAAAATAATAAATAAAACGATTACCGTTAGTCATAAAGAAAAACTAAGCAGTTCCTGGTCAAGCTCACGAAATACTATTCTTAAAATTTCTAATCCTCCTCATCAAGATGATTGGAGGAGATTTCTAATCTGCCTTAGCATTATGAAGATCATCTAACTTCTTAATTCAAGATTGAGCTCATGTGAAAGTTGAGATCTGTCACTTAAACTCCTAACTTTGGAAAGAAAACGACAAGCAATAAATTCACTTTGGAGGTGGAACCGAAGATCAGAGCCACCACACACCAAAGAATAGTGAAATTTTACAAATCTCTGAAAGCCTCCATCAACAGACAGCCAATGTCACAGATCCAAAGTAGCAACTCCAAATGGGTACTAGTGCTGAAAGTTCTTATTGTGAAGGGTTTGGGGCCAGGCATGATTTGGGGTTTTTCCTTTTTCATCTGGAGTTATGAATTATCACCATCCTTTTGGGGGCTTTTCTTTTTTATCTAGGGTTATGAATTATCACCCTTTTCATCTAGGGTTATGAATTATCACCATCTTTCTTTAGTGTACATTTCACAGTATGGTTTGGATAATTTTAGGTGCCTTCATTCCCATGAATCTGTAACAAATACATAATGCATACCTTCATAGGAACTTAATGCTCATTTATATTTTCTCTTTGGTGCTGATAGTTTCTTGATAATTTTGATGTTTTGGCATGTAGATATTTGTGCCAGGGTTATTGGCTTGTAGTTCACATGTCGAAAAGGGAGATATTGTTGCAGTTTCAGTGGCTGTAGAGCAGCCAAGTGCTGATGGTGGATGGGGTGTTGGTCTGACACGTGGAACTGTTCTACAAGGATCAGAGGCAGGTAAACAACCCTTGAGAAATGTGAATTATACCATTTGTATATGAGAAAGGACCACCATGGACCCCCGACTATTTATGGAATGCTATTTTAGTGCTAGACTTTATAAAACGTCCGAGTTAGTCTTTGCACTCTTTAAATACGAGCCAAAATAGTTATGTAGGTAAGTGATGAAAATCAAAGTCAAAGTTAATTGTAGTTAAAAATGAGGGTATTTCAGGAATATAAATTTTCTTCTTGAAATTTTCATAAAAAATTAATTTCTTACTTTGTTTCCTCTTGTACAATAGTTGATTGCTTGTACTATAGTAGGAGTTGACTGAGATCATAGATCATTTAGGGTGTAGAGTGAGATGATGTTTTTGTTATAAATAATATTGTTTGATATATTTTTTTATCTTAATTTCATTGCAACAAAATATATTGAGTTTAATTTTGTAGTATTAAAACATTAAAATTTTAATAAAAAGATAAAAACTCAATGTATTTTGTTATAATGGAATTAAGATTATAGATTGTATAGAAAATTTATTTATTACAAAAAATCATCTCACGCTATAACTTGTATATTCTCAATCCACTCCTATGACGTGAAGTTGGCTTTTGTAAATGATGAAATAAAGTATGTTGGAAATTAAATTTTGTAAAAGTTTTAAGTTGTATTTTTCTAGAATAATTTTATTTTTAATCCTATCAATTAATTTTAACATTAATTTTAATTTCCATACTTTCGATTGCGGGGCTATTTTGGCTCATATTTAAAGAGTCAAGAGACTAAATTAAAAAAAATTATATAACTGGAGATTAAAATGACCCCCTGCAAATAGATGAGGGACTTTTTTGGTCCTTATTTGTATAGTAACTGCCTTTGATAAGTTGAAATTTGAAATGACCTTTGTTATATCATGCTTAGATTTCTAGAAATGTAGCTATTTCCCTTGACGACATTAACTTCGGCTGTCAAATTTCTATAGTGATGAAAAAATTATTTAGCTAATGTTGCCTTCTTTTTTTTTATTATTATGACCTTTTGTTCTTTGGTGCTGGAAAAATGATAGATCCTCAATACCTTGAAAGGAATGGTATGTACATTGGACAAGGAATCACAAAGTTTTCAAGGGCAGGGATGTTTCGTGCTTCAGAAGGAATTGCTGTGGAAATGACAGACAGAGTTTACAGGCTTCCTTCATTCCACAGTATGTTCTTTCGTCATTCTTTTCTTTTGTTCAACCTTTCTTCCTTCGTTAAAGATAACGAATTTGGAATTTACTTGAATACAACATTAATTGATTTTCTGTCCTTATGGATTATTAGTAGATCTACCTTAAAGTTAATTCCTTGGGTTATTGAAGTCTGATTTTTGGGAATGTGATGTGCCGTAGCATTGCAGTTCTAGGAATCTATGCGGGAACTTAATTCTTCTAACAAAAAAGCTAGTAATAGTTTTAAGCTAATTTTTACTATATTTATTTTTCTTTGTTTAATCTGAAAGGAGTAGGTAAACAAAAGGCATATTAAAGGTAAAATTGCATAAAAGTCATGTGAAAGGACTTGGACCATAGAGCTAACAACTAATATAGCATTCAGTGTGAATGACGGACATGATCCTAAAAGTTAGCTCATAATAGTTGAGATAACACTAATGATGCTGCTGATGATCTTTCTTCATTTTCTTTCATACTATATGTTTTTCTTGCTGTCAATGTGTTTATTAGGGAATTACGGATTCACATTAGATGATACAACAACAATAACAAACCTTTATCCTACTATGTGGGGTCGGATAAATGAATCGTTTTTCTCTATTTTTTCCTAATTAAGAGTTAAATTTTCATTTAATCTACTAAAAAATATCATTTTTAATTCTTTCTAATCAAGTCTTTTTAGTTCTACCTCTATCTTTTTAAACATATGCTAAATCTAATATATTTAATCTCCTAATAGGGTTATCGAAAGGCTGATATTGAAGGACAATTTCTTTTGGCTGTCCAGGTTGGTTTAGGTCAGTATTGAAGTTCGGCATATATAATTGCCATATTGCAAAGGAGTAGGTTAGAGATGATGACTAGTCCATCCCTTTATATGATTTAATCTTGTGCAAACTTAATTAGCAATCTGGCGCTGTAACCCATTCCATCTCCATTTTTCCAGATCATATGTAATGGCATTGATCTGAAGAGGTTGTAATTTTGAAAACAATTTCTAGAAGCAAGTTATCACATTAACTTTGAGATTAGGTATTTGTAGGTATTATGCAGAAACTTTCTGAGTGATATCTTCTTTATTGCTGATCTTAGCAGACGTGTGGATTTAAAAGCCTAAGTTTCTAGCAAAACATATCTCCAAAAATGATTCCTTTTTTATCAGACCACGTGTGCAGGAGCTGTACAGATATAAATATTATCTGAATCAAGGTTTAAAAAGACAAAATATGGAATCGAGGCTTTTTTCCATAGCGAGTTGAGGTGTATGCCGCCCTTAACAAAAAAAATAAAAAGCTCATAAAATTAGAAATAATTCATAAAAATGCTGAAATATAAAATAAAACATCAATATATTTAATTGTTTCATCATAGAAACTATACAACAACAACAGAACACAAGTAATAGCTCCTGCATACATATCTTTAATGATTTGAATATAAGCATTATTGACTCCTTTCTTATCAAGAACTCTCCATAGCACTTCTCTTGGAACTTTATCATATGCTTTTTCATCATAGAAACTATAAATTTCAATATTAAATGTTATTATAACATGAATGTTTTCAATAAGATTCAAAATAAGTAGCGATGTAGTATAAATAAGAGCTGTATGGTGAAGACATCAATTTGATTAGTGTTACTTAGGATGGTGATGGAATGATTATTTGAGTGGTGGTGAAGCTTGAATTTAGGTTTTTGGATAGAGTCAAGTTTGAAACTTCTAAAATCCAAAAAGATGGGTTTTCCTTGGAGAAAAATAATGAGAAACAATAGATTAAAGGTTTGGGATACTAGGAAACTAATGGTGGTGTTTTTATGAATTTTGGATCAGTGGTTGAGAAATTATGAAATTTTTAACTTGGTTTCTCACCGCAGGAACTTGCCTCTCTATATTGGAACTTTGACTATGGTATATTAGGATTTTAGGGAGTTGAGGCCTTTGAAGGTTATGAGAGATGTGTGGAGCTATTTAGGAAACTTTTGGAGAGTTTGGATATGTTTGGGGGTTAAGA
Source organism: Dendrobium catenatum (assembly GCF_001605985.2). Classification (NCBI taxonomy): domain Eukaryota; kingdom Viridiplantae; phylum Streptophyta; class Magnoliopsida; order Asparagales; family Orchidaceae; genus Dendrobium; species Dendrobium catenatum. Next base: position 592,412 of record NW_021318490.1, on the reverse strand, counting down.
GATGCTAAGTTATAGGCAAAGTAGAGGAGATGAAAATTGTATCGGGAAAGAGTAGGAAAAATGGTAAAAAGTGATAACTAAAGACTCATCAAAGTCCTAGAGGATTCTACCACCAAGTTTCACCAATGAGTAGAACAACCACCAAGCCTTTTCTCCCGAAATTTTCACAAACAAAAAATAATTTTTATTCAATGTATCAGAAGTACAAAGCATGGTTCTATTTATAAGCTTTTTCCAATCCTAGACAATTTTGGAAAGTCTTAAGAGTCAATAAAATATTATTATATGAATTGATAACATGTTCTAATACTAAAAAATAATAATAATAATAATAATAATAATATGGGACATTCATGGGCTTGTATGGAAAGTTTTGCATGATGATTGACCCAAATTTTGATGATTGGCATTTATTTGTGATCTCGTCATTTACATTTTTCTTTGTGCTGCATCAAGTAGTCTCTTAGAAATTAAATATGCCATGAGGATCAAGATCCACACTGGCCTGAACCTCACTTTCATATTCTTTAAAAGAGTCCACGCAAGCAATATTTTTATCATCCTCCAACTGTCTTATTGTCATCTTAAAAAGCTTCTTCAATTACAACATTTTTTTCTTACCACATTTGAATGTTAATATTGCACAACTAAGCAATGTTTAAAATTGCGTATTCGAGTATTGAGGCGTTTTTCATTCGTGAGGCGAGGCGTAAGCCTCAATGCATTTTGAGGCATAAGCCTCAAAATAAAAAAATTGCGTAAACATAAAATGATAAATTTTTTATACTAATCAGTGAATAATATAAAACATAAAAAAAACATAAGATATAAAGTGAAATCAAAATATCTCAATAATAAGACAACATGAAATGTAGTTCAACTCAAAATTCTATCTTTCCCAAATCCCAGTATTCTTTTCATTAACATTAACATATAATTCCAATTTTCAAAAATAAATAGCAATGACATATCACATAAGAACTCATAAGTCATCAGCACGGTCATCACTAAGGGGTTCTTCATTTGAATCATCATTATGGTGAACTGCTCTCTTCCCTTCCTCCTTTCCTATAGAGTCGAATGTCGGACATTTACTTCAAGATTTATGTAAGTTTTAGTATATATAGCGTGAGGTGTAAGCCTCATGCCAGTGAGGCGAGGCGGGCCTCAACCAAGTTGATGCGCAAGCCTCATAAAAAAAACTCAAGGCGTAAGCATCGAGGTGTTTTTTACTGGAATTGCGCAAAGGCGGGCCTCAAGGCGAGCCTCATATTGCACAATTTTAAACCATGCAACTAAGTGATCAATTATACTCAAATTAATTTTTTATTTATTTTTGGAACTCCATTCCCATTTTTTATTCTATTTTTTTTAATATCTGTGTAGTAAAAGTCGGTCTCAATTTGATAGAGTATATAATAGAATAGCTTATATATTGTTTATAATAATATATAATAATTTTTTTTTATTAAAATTTAATCTAATAGATGCGCTTCCTCAAAATTCCTTGAGTTGTACACTTAGGCTAAAGCCTTACTGATGACCGTGAGGCTTAAAAATATTGAGGTGCTTCTTATGCGCCTTAATTTGAGGCATGTCTCGAGGCATGTGCGCTGAATGATTTTTTAAACCATGGCTTGAATGGAATGTATTCCTTTCTCCGGAATTATAGTTTTCCTTCATTTCTGGCTTAACTTGAGGGTTTGATTAAGTTGTCAAACTTGCATAAACCTATCTATACATGACATGGTATCAGGAAGCAGCTATTTAAAAATATAAAACATCATTTGACTTTTTTAGTTATTATTTATAGCTGTCCATGTTTTGATGGTAAAAATGGTGATTTCTATATGTTTCTATTGATTCATGTTCTGTTAAAGTTGATATTGTTAGCTTGATATGTTTCATTTCACCACGTAAAATTAAAAATTGTTATGTGCAAGTGTATTTTGCCCATTGTTTTAATTCTCCTCACATTATCATAATTACTTCATAAACTCTCATTATCATTTTCTAGCAGTCATACTAGTTGGGACAAACAAAAGCAGTCTTGCTTTTCTTCATGATAGTCTTATTAGAAGTTCCAAAGTCAATTAGACAGTGGCAGTAATTCAGCAGTTGGACCAATATTTGGAGGTTCTAACCAAGATCCTGGGAATTGTTAGCCCTTGCTCTTAGCAATGCAAATGGAACTTTCTCATGTTTTCACGCAGTTTCAGATTATCTTACAAATCACCTACACCTGAATGCAATTCTTACGTATTAGCTGCAGACTACACAAACAATCGTCTTACAAAGCTATCTTCTTAGAACTTTATTTTATTAATATAATAACCATGATTAGGTAATTTTGCAATGGACATGGGGCATGCATCAATCCATCCATCCGATTGGGGAATAAGTTTAACAAGGTTCTACTCTGATATTTTTCTTGGGACTGCACTAGCCTTCGGCAGTTTCCTTAGCTGCTGCAATTTATAATTTCTTATGGGTGCGGCTTCTCCTTGTAGGTTCTGTAGCTTCCTCCTATTTTAGTGGCTATTAAAGATTATTTTAATTACAATTATGATCATAAATATTACTTAGCAATTATAGTTACACACAGTAATGAATCATAATATATAACTTAACATTAAGAGCCTGAACATGAGTGGAGCTATCATTTTATTAATTTATCCTTTAATGACCTTTCTTTATTAGATTTAAACGAGAATTTGACTTTTAATAGGACACAATGGAGAAAAAGGATTCATGTAGCCGACCCCACGTAGTGGGATAAAGGCTTGATGTTGTTGTTGTTGTTGTATCCTTTAATGCATGTTTTATACATACATCCCAGGAGCACCTTCTAAAAATAAATCTCACTTAAAGTGGAAAGTCACCTAACTCAGCACTAGATGATACATTCCTTGTCGGCAGAATGGGGGCATAGTTCATGCATCAATTATGGTCTATAGTGAATAAGTTAAAGTCATCCTATGCAGTTACATTAGTGTCCTTAGGATTATAATAGTATGACTCTATCTTTCAACATGCACATGCATTTTTGTTTTTATTTCTTTTTTTAATGATTCAATCTTTTCAAAATACAATATTTACTTGTAAGAAACATTATATAGAATAATTTATGCTTTTCTTAAATTATGGAAACATGACCTACAAATGTGTGTATTATTTATAACAATGCATGAAAGAATTATTTTGCATAAGAGATACATCATTGTAATTATATGAGATGCAATCTCGCACCATTGATAGTTGTCTTATGCTTAGAAAAGAATATGAATCATAAACATATCCATTAACACATTTAGGCTTAGAAGAAATGAGTTTTTACTTTAATTTAAAAATTAGATGATTTACTAAGTTAAGTGTTGCAGAGATGAGGATGCTTAGGTGGATGAGTGGCTTGACCCTTAGAGATAGGATACAAAATGAGCATATACGTGAAAAGGTTGGAGTAGCTCTAGTTGAAGATAAGATTAGAGAGAGCCGCCTTAGATGGTTTGGTCACATTAAACGGAGGCCTTCCGATGACCCGGTTAGGAAAGTTGAGGTATTAGATTTGACTTATATTAAAAAAGGTAGAGGTAGACCTAAAAAGTCTTGGTTAGAAAATATTAGAAATGATCTTTCTTTATTAGATTTAAATGAGAATTTGACTTTTAACAGGACACAATGGTGGTACAAGTACTTGAAATTTAAATCGGTTGAACCAAACTTGAATTTTTCGTGTTGGATTTGTAAGTCTTCTAAATAGTGTAGTGAGCAAAGTAGATGTTGCAATCATATAATAGAGACTTAAAATTTATTTTAGAAACAATGATCACTATACAAGGTTTTAAAAGGCGAAATCGGGAATCGAGGCGTTTTTTCTAAACGAGGCGAGGTGTAAGCCTCAAAACGATTAAAATAAATTAATTTAAAATTATAAATAATGACAAAAAATAACAAAATATTATGTCAACTATGAATTTGAAGATTTGTTTTAAGATAATATTACTGGAATACAAGATTTAAAATAAACTCACTTAAAAATAAAACATCCCCTTAGGATCAAGACCTAAAGTAGGCGGGGTTCGATCGAGCGTACCGAGCGTGTACCGCTCGGTACCGAGCATGTACCTAGCAGTACCGAGCATGTACTGGCGGTACCGAGCTTGTACTTGCTCGGTACCGAGCATGTACTGAGCGGACGAATGAAAGAAAGCCGAATAAGGAGTTAATTCAAGCATTCGTTACTGCACGTCAAAGTCAAGGCCACAACATCGCGTACCTGCTCTTCCGACCTAATCGATGCCTGAACGTTTCTTGCACTCACAACTTCGGCTTCGTCTCCTTCCCTGCGTCGTCTCCTTCCGACTTCGTCTCCTTCCCTCACGGCTTCGTCTCCTTCCCTCACGGCTTCGCCTCTAGTTCGCCTTTTAATTCTCACAGGAAGCCCTAATCCTATACGCGAATACACAAATATGAATCGACTGCGTCGTATTTACATATATACCGAAGAAAAAATTTCGAGGCGGTGCCTCATACTGCCTCGAGGCGTTACGCTCTAATGCGCGTGCCTCGTGCGAAAAAATCGTAGGCTTCGCTGGATTGTTCGAGGCATAAGCCCCGATACGCATGACTTCCGCCTCGACTTGAGGCGCGACTCAATGCGGACACCTCGTCTGCTTTTTTAATGGTTGGTTGATTTGATTTGTCGATTAATCCCTAAATATGACCTTCTTTAGCTTAATACTTGTATTCATATTTACAATTACTTGTAAGGCATTCATGTCAGCTAAGGCATTCATGTTGTTGTTGTTGTTAGAGATTAGTTGATTTGATTTGTCGATTAATCCCTAAATATGACCTTCTTTAGCTTAATACCTGTATTCATATTTACAATTACTTGTAAGGCATTCATACAGAATGGAGACGTGGATATGGCCTATGTCTGGTTGTGATGGTAATTGGGACGACAATCTAGAGGTGTATCACAATTTCATACAGAATCGAGACGTGAATATGGTCTTGAATGATCGGGCTGATATGATTGAGAATTTTTGTAGTGGATGTTTGTGATTTTAGGAACTCATCAAGCATGTGTTTGAAATATTTTGCCATGGATGTTGAATAGGAAGCAACCTTCTGCACTCTAAGTGCAGATGGAAATGCTCCAATGAAGCATAATTCAGATATGACGTGTTTTTATAAGTCCATAATTGTTATTTATCTAATTTACAAATGATTTATAAATTTAGACAATTAATTATGGATAGTGTTTGTTCATTTTTTTACTTTAAAATTGTCTATGCTGTTTCAAACATGGTTGAAAAAAGTCGAGAGAATGTTTATCAAAATGAATTTAGTCCCCCGCTAAGAAATATTTTTTTCTTCGCCACTGATGTAACCGTAATCCATAAATTTCCAAAGGGATGCATTAAACCAAAATAGCCAGTTTGAAATCATATATATAATTCATTTGTGCATATTATATTTTTAAACATAAAAAGTGGAAAATTTTTTATGTTGTTTTAGCCCAATTCAAATTTGAGCCGGTTAGAAATCGAGCTGGTTTAAGCTGAACTGGCTCAAAATGAAATTAATTCGATCCACGAGCTGATACATACCATCAAGTGTCTTCTTTATGCATATCAACTAATTTTCAACTTAGTAGCCCCTTTCGCTCCTATTAAAAGAGGTTGTCATATGTCTTGGAAAACAACTTAAAGCATTTATCCATGGTAGTGTTGCTACCCCCACTTGATTAGGATCAAGAATCTTGGATTAGTTGAGTTATTGTTGTCATCATTTGAGTACAGATATCCGTGAAAATAATAATTACACTAGATTGTGGGACCAATTAATTCTTGTACTAACGTGACTTCTAATCACCCTATCCTAACTTTATTTGTGTTCTCAATTGTGGTTTACCTACAAGAAGCCATAGACTTGATATGCTAATGACACTAAAATCTTTGATGCTGCTTATAAAATTCTTCATTGATCATTCTAATGACTTCTTTGTCATAATTTATCTCTTTTTTAACCTGTTGCTCTGATATCATTTTTGTCATGATTTGACCCATGAGCTTGCAATTATCAGGGTAGAAATAGATAGGGAATGGAAGTTTGAAGCTTAACATATATTGTACACAACTAGAACAATTTTAAACCAACTTGTTCTTGTATGTAAAAGACTTTTAATCTCACAAAAGAGATACTAAACCAGGAATTTCATTTATCATGAAGAAATTCAGTTACATTTTGAATACATGTCATATACTAAACATTTGAAGGGGAATTATCTAAATAATTTTATGTATCTATCATAATTATACAAGTATCTAACATATTATACTTCTTGTATGTTGTAAACACTATGTTCCATTTACTTCATCATATATTTTTTGGGAAGACATTTGTTAATTAATCAGGGTGAGGTATGAATGTATAACTTAGTAGATATATCGCAGTTTTAAATTGTAGTAACTCAAAGAAAATAAGAAGCAATATACATGCCAATTATTATATTAAAGTTGTAAAGAAATCATAAAATTTGATTTTTCATTATAATATAATTATAATCATATACATTGATTAGCTGTCAAATTTATGAATAATAATATAATCATAACATTTAATTTGATATTAAGAGTCTAAACATAAATCAAATTTATTATATAATAACTTATCCTTTAGCATATATTTACAACATCAATCTTAGAAGCACCTTTTAAGCATAAATCTTACTAATGTTTGGTCGATTCATCCCTCGTCGGTATAGTAAGACATATCTTATAAATCTAATGTTGTTTAAGATTGAAAGGCAACTAAATCACTACTAGGCGATACATGCATTGTGAACATAGCAGAGTGTAGCTCATACACCTACTATTATCTATAGTGAAAAGGTTAAAGTCATCACTCCTTAGGTTCATTATTGGCCTCAGCTAATATCATGAGGGAGTGACTCTATCTTTTAACATTCACATGTAAATATTCTTATATTTTCTATTTTGCATTTTTTAACCAAGCAATATTAATATATTCTTTTTTTTTTTAAATAATTGAATTTTGAAAGATAATGTTGAGCTATTTGTATAATTCTTTACAAAATGAAAGAATCATTTTGTGTAGGGGTGTCAATTTCGGATCACGGGTCGGGTTCGGGTCGAACCCGAAACTGACCCGGCACTATTCGGGTTCGATCAACCCAACCCGTTTAGGATTTAGGGTCAGTGCGTCAGGCGGGGTAGCGGCAGCGACAATGGTGCCGGCGGCCGGTGGGGCAGCAGCAGCAGAGCGGTGCCGCGAAGCGACAGCAGGTGATGCGTGGAGCGGACACGACGTGGCGCGATGTGGGGCAGGCGGGCAAGCGGACCGCGGGGTAGGTAGGGCAGCTGGATTTCCGGGTCATTCCCGGGTCAACCCGAACCCGACCCGGTTTTTCAAACAGGTTGGTTTTCCGGACCTGAACCAGACCCACTTCGTGTTCGGGTCGGGTTTTCGGGTTGGGTATATTGACACTCCTATTTTTGTGCATAAGAGATAAATAATTATAACTATATGAGATATAATATTGTAGTAATAATATTTGTATTATGCTCATAAAAGAGCATGAATCATGAAAATATATATTAGATGCATCAACTTTTGAAGAAAGGAAAATTGATCTCATTTTAGATATGAGATTACCCATTTTAGCTTTGGATGATTTGATCAGCCAATTAATCCTGTAATGTTGCTTCCTTCAGCTAAATAACAATATTCATATTTGCAATTACATGTCAAGCTTTCATATCAGCAAACATAAATTCTTCCTTTAATCATGTAGCCTCTTTAAGCTCTAGCCTAATTTTCTTTTACGTGGATAACATTTCATTATTATTAAGATATGATGTATAACTATCTCCACAAATTCTCGTAACTATACACATTTACTTCATTTTTTGTTCTTTTTTAATTTATAGATAAGAATTAATAATTTTATGTTTCTGACATCTTTTTATTAAACGCTCCTTTTAGATTTGCTTGAGGGAGAGATATTTCTTCAAAATTTACCCAGTATTGTTGCTGCTCACGTTCTTGGTATGATTATTGATTTCGAGCACCTTTACTTACTGTTACTTGCCCTTTCATTGGCATTTTTTTTCATTTGAATCTTCTTAATTAATTACCCTTTAGCATTACTAAATTTGAGTATTACATAAAAAATTAGATTTATTTTTTTAGTTATCTTAAAAAATTTAGAAGAAAGACCTCTTTTTTTTCTTGCATAATGCTTTCTCTTTCTACAGGCCACATATTCCTACATTGCAAGGTACGATTTAAATAAACAAAAAGGATTTTCGTTTATTTCTCAAGAAGAGTCCTTGAAATAGAGTTAAGTGGCATTATAGATTGTATTTTTAATGTATTCTATACACGCTAAAGGCTTGCTCACAATGATTATCGAGAAGGCACTGCTGTTGAAAATTGTGAGAGAGATTACTAAAGGTTGCAGTGGTGGTAAAGAAAAGATTTGGCGTTAAATTCGGGCTGGACTGAATTTGGTAACAAAAATATTGATTATAGCTATTGGCGTGGAGTTGTAGTGGAAGGGATTTGTTTCGTACAGGGTTTGAGGATAACTTAGGTAAATGGTGCACAACCTAAGGGGAAGAGAGATGAAGAAAGATCAGACACTCAACCTAGGAGTGAGAATGGGTACACAAACTAAAATGGATGGAAGGTGCCTTGATTGGCTAATGGAGGGATGCAAGAGATTGGTATTTCACTTCATTTTTTTCTTTTACATTATGGTTCTATATATCTAGTGGAAAGGGGGGATTTTCCATCACGTCTCCAAAATCCCTCTGCGCTATCCAAACAATGATAAATGTAGAAATACAATAAAAAATCAAATGACATAGTACTACATATATATAAACGAATATATAAAAGAAATAATGTTCACTAAGAATCATGAATTGTGTTATGGAATTAGTTGAATATTGGTTTGGACAAACTTGCCTTTGCCCTGCATTAGAATTTTTTATTGTTGCCACATTGATTAGTTTTATGACCTGGGCATTCATTGTTGGTGATGCCCTATTACGTTATGAAACATGTATTCTTAAGTGGAGAGGTCTAGTAGGCTGATACTTTGTTCCATAAATATTTGAGCAGGATTTGAAATGAGTAGTAGCTTGAGAGTGCGACTTCATTAATACTTTGTATGATCATGGTTTAAAATTGCGCAATATGAGGCCCGCCTTTGCGCAATTCCAGTAAAAAACACCTCGATGCTTACGCCTTGAGTTTTTTATGAGGCTTGCGCCTCAACTTGGTTGAGGCTCACCTTAAGGCCCTCCTCGCCTCACTAGCATGAGGCTTACGCCTCACGCTATATATATATATTAAAACTTACATAAATCTTGAAGTAAATGCCCGACATTGGACTCTATAGGAGAGGAGGAAGGGGAGAGAGTAGTTCATCATAATGATGATTCAAATGAAGAACCCCTTAGTGATGACAGTGCTGATGACTTATGAGTTCTTATGTGATATATCATTGCTATTTATTTTTTGAAATTTGAATTATATGTTAATGAAGAAAATACTAGGCTTTGGGAAAGATAGAATTTTGAGTTGAACTATATTTCATGTTGTTTTATTATTGGGATATTTTGATTTCACTTCATATCTTATGTTTTGTATGTTTTATATTATTTACTCATTAGTATATAAAAAATTTATCATTTTATGTTTACGCAATCTTTTGATTTTGAGGCTTACGCCTCAAAACGCCTTCAGGCTTACGCCTCGCCTCACAAATGAAAAACGCCTCAATACCCGAATACGCAATTTTAAACATTGTGTATGATTGTCAATGACATATTCGCTTATATACTTCCCGTTGTTCTCTATCTTTTTGTATTGAGATTTGCCAAGTAGGGTGACATCATGGATGAACCATGAAAATGCTAACCGTCGTGAGTTATTCATGCTGCAATCCAAATTCTAATATACTATAGAGAAGAATAAATAAAAGTCCTTAGCTGTATGGACGAGGTATGTTTGTTGTTGAAATACATTCTAAATAATTATGAACCCAAAGTGTGGTATTGCCTAGTCTTCGCATGCTGTTGTGGTGGCTGGGAAGCAATTATCTTTGTGTGTGGCAGGTGCTGGCTTTGCTTGCTGCAATTGTAGCTTTGCGTGGTAGCTATTCAAACAATACAGTAGGAAAGTAATTATAATGTTAATATATCATTTACTGAATAAATTTTATGTAGTAAGTGGTTTGATATTAGGTTTGTAGTAAGCAAAAAATGTAATCATCACCATGCATAAATTGTTGCATAAACAAAACCATGCATAAATAGTTATTGCTAAACATTTGAATACATATAGTATTCAACTTTAATATGTGCATCCATATGTAGTTTATAAGTAAAAGTAATCCTACTTTAAAAATACAATATTTTAAGACTATGCCAATATACTTCTAGTATTTCAAATTTATACTTTTCATAATTTAAAATAGTGCATAATCATTTGATCATAATTGGTAGGACATGAATTTGCTCTTTTCAATATGAAAAACTTTCTAATACATAGTTTACTTAGAAGTTTACCTTAAAAAATTATATACAAATTGATAAAGCAAATTGTTTTCTAAATATAAAAATTGAATATCTTATGATCATCTCAAAAACTCATTTCTTCTATAAATAATCTATAAAATATAGATTTCTCAAATAAAAAATTTCCTAACTTATAATCATACTTGTCAATGACGAATGACACACCGCGGCGCAAAGTTTCCTGTGGAGTCATGACACATAGCTCATGGCGAGGTGCGCCATTTTAAACATATGGCACAATATAAAATATGTGGGCTTCAAAAATTGCGGCCCTAGCCTCTCACACTACTTTTCTTCAGGGGAGTTTTAACGGAATTAAGTTCCGAGGTAAATTTTGGGAAGATAGATTAGTTTGTAGATAAGACACTGCCCAGAGATTTCGCCCTCATTTTGCAAGGACTTTATGATCTGAGTTCTAGTTTCCTATAGGTGCAAGTCCCTATAGTTAATTACCCCTCCCGATCACGAGAGAGAACTTTCGATTCAGACTAGTTATCGATCAAATACTTAGAAATACATGTTATCTGGCATATAGTAGCAACATAGGTTTGGGTATTTGGAAATTTGAAGGTTTTATATTTAAAATTGTAAATTTCATCATCTTGCACTTAAAGCGGATGGTGGGGGAATGAATGATGGACCCGATCAAGATCCCATGGTTTCGTCGTCCTGAGCCATCGTGGTCCTTAGTCTACTTAGTTAGAGGAGGTAGTCGACCCAACCTGACAGAAGGATCCTTGTAGACCTGGGGTGGGTATTTGTCTAAGTAGACAAATTTGAATCCACCTTTGCTAATGGAGGGCTTTGTACCCTATCGATTATATCCTATTGATTCATATCTCAAGAATTTGATGCCAATAAGGAATGTATTGACTTCGACCATAAATGTTATCTAGTGTGCCATTTGATGGCAAAATCGCTCGGTTCAGAGGGCCCCGGGTCATAACTGTTTATTCTGCGGTGCCATTTAGCAGCAAAATCGCCGGTCAGAGGACACATATCATGTCCTTACTGGTAGGAGATTATTTGAGAATGGATCCTAGTGATATTCTCGACTAGGCATTGATTCTATATGAGTTGAAGTAAATTTCAATTTGTCCACCTCGACAAACTGTTCCGGATGGTGGATGAATTTTTCTTTTAGTGGCTGACTGGTTGATTTCAATTTTAAATATTTTAGACTTGAATGATTTTTGGAAATTTGGATTTTCAAATATTTATGATAACATTTTGATTATTTGGAATTAACCCCTTTGGTTGAGATCCACATTCAATACGGCCATTATCAGGGTGAATGGGGTTATTTCTATTTGTGGATTGAACTTTGTCGAGCTGTCGATAGAGGATCGAGTTTTGTAGGCTTTATTCTTTGTTGATGAATTTCTTTTGTTATAGGCCTTGAAGGCCTTAGATGAGCGTATAAAATAGATATTTCGGTCGACACTCTGATCGTATATATGTTTGATAGTTCAAACCATGTCGATTCCTATTTATTCATATAGAAGGATCAGTTTTGAACTCCGTCCATTTATTGACCCGCGCAACATCCCTAGACGTCACGTGTATATCCAAAACACGCTCGCCGGGATCCATGCGGGTGTTTGGGGTTATTTTATAATTATTTGTTGAACCTTATCAACTCTTACTTACCTACTTAGGAGGATCGGTTCAATTTTATTGACCCACACATTCTTGAAATATTTGTAAACAGCTATCCGCTTGCATGGATTTTGCGGATCCGGTGGTGTGGCGTCGTACTATAATTATTTGTCCGTTTTATACATGTAGACTATCGTGTACTACTTGTTGCTTTTGCAAGTGGATTGCAGTGCACTAACGAATCTCTTGCTTGTTTTTCATGGATAACTGCATTTACATGATAACTTTGTTTATGGCCATTGCTTTGCATACAATTCTTCTATCGTCTACCACAGGCATTTGTATTTGTTGTAGTTATTTTGCATTTTGCTTGTGATCTTTGATATTTCCAATACATTCGTTGCTGCTACCTGTAGGCAGGTAGATGTATTCATTCATAGACTGAAATTGACTAAAGGATACTGCATTCACTAAAGCCTTTATGCATCTACTCATAGGTGGTATTTGGTGCGTACATATGTATTGCAGATCTTCTACAAGGGCCCTTAGGAACTTGTATTTGTTGCATATCATCTAGTGGTTGATCGCAACGGATCAATATATTTGCTCAATATTGAGCGACGACTGATCATAAAGGTGCCATAGCATTCATTGCCTTCTGCTATGACAGTTTGTGAATGCTTGTGTTCATCATATGCCTACTCCCCATGTTTGTAAGTAACTTATTGCACTTGTGAAGGGTCTTTGACAGCAGCATATGAGAACTTGTATTTGTTGTAGTCCTGCAACATTTCACTGTAACTGCTTACAAGTAGATTAATATGCTCATTTGCAAGCTAATGTTGGTTGATTTGCTTACGGATGTTAGCATCCAACATATGTGATTGCTGATAAATCACCTCATTGTAAGCTTTTTGTCATCATTTGCATGGGCTTTAGTGTCTTCTTGTAGATTGATATTGACTGTGGGATGTACTTGTTATAGCCATCACATATCTACTATTATTGACCGCAGGTTATATAAATATCTGTTTCTACATATAACCTTCACATCTGACATAACATTGCAGCATATTTGAAGCACATACGAGTCAATAATAGTAGATATGTGATGGCTATATGTAGAAACAAATATTTATATTTCGTGTTGCTTTTGCTTTGTTTCCCTTATTGCAATTTAGTGATTTGGGGCTGATTTCGCCCAGATTTTGGCTGAATTCTCGCTGTTTTATCTCCAATTAGTGATAGGTTTGCTTGCGAACTCAAGTATTCCCTTAGGGTTACTTGCGAACTCAAGTATTTCCTATCACACCCACGAGCTCTTGTAGTAAGGATATTACAACATCCTTATAGCCAACATCAACGTACAAGCAAGTACACTGATCAGCATGCAAGCAAGGATAGAAAGGCACCAGTTGGGCCAACTTCATGGCTTCC
>NW_021318490.1:553424-572369 GCF_001605985.2 Dendrobium catenatum | reverse complement strand
TTTTGCTTCCTCCTGAAGCTGGCAGAGAACCACAACCAAAAGCTAACTCCTTACCTCTACCGACCCTTCCACGGACGAGAAACTCTAGACGAAGAACAAGCAGAGCGATCCTTAAAGCAACCCTTGTGAATCTCCTCACAAGCTCCCCCTCACAAGATCCTCTCTCTCTTTCTCTCCTCAAGGCCTTCTCAGATCAAGGAAGCAGCCAAAGGTCTTCAAAAATGTTGAACAAGAGCTCTTAAATAGAGAGCTTCAAAGGATCTCATTAATTGCAAGTTGTCGACTTTATCGTCTAAGCCGATATGGACATCGGCTTGGCCGATCAGTACAAAACTCAAAAGATCGGCCAGAGTATCGCCCTGGATGCAAATCTGGACGATTAAAAATTGGCTTGATCGTCCAGGCCGATCAGTTCAAATCATGGGAAAATCGTCCTGAGAATAGCCCTGGATACGAGCTGGCCGATATTTATCGTCCTGAAGTAACTTAAGGTTTTTGACTGGATCGTCCTGGCCGATCCTGTGATCGTCCAGGACGATATGATCATATCAATTTCCCTTAATTACTCCCTTGATTTCCTGATCAACTAAGGCATAATTTGTGAATATCGTCCAGGCCGATCAATGATCGTCCTGGCCGATAATTTAAAAATACAATATACCTTAATTGTTTATGGCGGCAACTTCTTTCTGTTTTGAGCTTATCGTCCTGGTCGATACACGTATCGTCCAGGCCGATATGTTAATGAAGGTTGCCTTAATTAGGAATCCTTATTTAGACTTTTTGTTTTAAGCCTGATCATCCAGGACGATGTAAAAAATTGTCCTGGCTGATATGAGTTAAAATAGAAATTCTAAGTCTCTCAAGTGTGTGTGTGTGTAGGCCTGAGTTTCATAGTGATAACCGGTATAATTATATGAATTTAATTAATTAAAACAAGAATGTTTATAAATTTTAATTAATATTGATTAGTTACTGATCCTAAATTTAAATTAATTGATATGTGGCGTTGTTTCATAGGCTCGAGGAACCAAGCCTCGTCAGGACACCTACCCTTACAACCTGAGGTCCAAGCCTAAAAACTAGTTAATGTAGTTGGATTAATTATTTTAAGTTTAGTTAAAGTTTTAATAATCAATTTATTTTAGGTTTTTACACCCTAATGAATTTATTTAGGGCGTTGTGCCATAAGGCTTGTTGAATCAAGCCTCCTTAAGACACTTAGACCAAAAGTAGTTCATCCTAAAAACTTCATCTTTGGAGTGTTTTTTGTGTATTAGAGGGTTATTTAGATGATCTTAACATTGATTTAATATTTTCTAGAATTTAAAATTAATTAACAAATTTTTTAATTTTTTGGATTGTATCAATCTATTAATTGAGGGGTCAAAATGGATTTTTAGAATTAAAAAGATTTCTATAGTTATGATTTTGTTTTTTAAATATTAGACCTTTTGTTGAGTAATAAGTCTTTAATTTTGTTGGATTTGCAATTTTTAATAATTAGTTATGAATTTTTAAAGTTTTGACTTAAATTTTGACAAAAGGTTGACAAGATTCTTAACTTTTTAAACTTGAATTATTTCTAGTGGTTTGATATTTTTGATAAATATTAGACTCAAAATGGATTACAAACACTTTAAGTTTGTTCAATTTGAAAATTTTCAAAATTAGTTATGGTTTTTAGAAGTTTTTAT
Organism: Dendrobium catenatum; assembly: GCF_001605985.2. NCBI lineage: Eukaryota > Viridiplantae > Streptophyta > Magnoliopsida > Asparagales > Orchidaceae > Dendrobium > Dendrobium catenatum. Next base: position 570,672 of record NW_021318490.1, on the reverse strand, counting down.
ATTTAATGAATCTTTAAAATTATTTAATTGAGAGTGTTTTAATGATTTGAATCCAAATGATTTGCCAACTTCTTGAAATCAACTCGAAAGGTCATGAACAACTTAAGGAGAAGTTCCCAAGTGTTTGGGAATTTTTTATAAGTTTTAATTATTTTGAATTAATTAAATTAATGAAATATTAATTTTTAATTAAAATTAAATTACGTTTGAAATTAAAATCCAATCAAGTGTCTTTTATTTTTATTTGATTAGGACTTAATTTTGTTCAGTTAAAGGTATTATATGTAATTTTTATATTTAAATTTGATTTATTATAAATTTTGAAAGTTTTTAAAGGGTAATTAAAGTATTAATTAATTATTTTAATGATTTTTAAAAATAAGTGAAAAGTTTCATAGGGGTTTTAGATGACACTAAGTTCAAGTGGTTTAAATTTTTATGAGAGAGTCGCCTTAGATGCTTTGGTCACATTAAACAGAGGCCTTCCGATGACCCAGTTAGGGAAGTTGAGATATTAGATTTGACTTATGTTAAGAAAGGTAGAGGTAGACCTAAAAAGACTTGGTTAGAAAATATTAGAAATGATATTTCTTTATTATATTTAAATAAGAATTTAAATTTTAACCGAACACAACGACGAAAAAGAATTCATGTAGCCGACCTCACATAGTGGGACAAAGAGTACTTGATGTTGTTATTACTTTTAGTTTATTCATAAATAAATTATTTTGTATTACACTTACCCCAAAAAAGATCTAAAAATTTTAAATTCTTCCTGATAATTTTTTTTATAGCATTATCTTCAAATAATTTTTTTTCTTAGTTCAAACAAATCTTGGAGAAAATGAAGAAGGAAAAAAATAGAGTAGGATCAATCCACAATGAAATTCAAGAAAAGTAGGCAAGAATGATTCTTAGAGCCTTTTGGAATCATTTTATTTTCCATCTTTTTCTGAACTTTGGCGTGGACAAGAAGGAGCATAGAGGACTTTGTCAAGAAGGAAACCCAATGTAATTATTTAATTAAGATTCTATTTTTTTTTGTGCGGCTTTCTTACTGTTTTAACTTTTCAATATAAAAATTTAAATTTTTTTAATAGAAGAAGCAGTAAAAAAGTCGTCTCAAATAAAGTCTAAGATTTTATTGTGATCATCTTTATTTTTCTTTTTAAAAATTATATTTATTTAATATACATATATATAACTTTTTAATAATTTTTTATATTAAAAACTAAATTAAAATATTTTTAGTGTTTTAATTAAAATATTTAGGATAAGTTTTTAAATTTCTGAAAAATATTTAAATTAATATTTATTAAATAATTAAATTTTCATAGTTCTAAAACTAATTAAAATATATAATTTTTTTAAAATAATTTTAATTTTAAAAATTAGAATTTAATTAACTAAGCATTTGTTATTTATGTTAATTTTCTAATTAATATTTAATGTAAAATATTGAAGAATTTTTTGGGATTTAAAATGATTTAAAAATAAACTTTAAATCCTTTAAATTAGTTTGGCAATGTCAACGCTTTTGTAGCACTTCCTGGTTGGCAAGACAAAAATGTGTGCCGTTGGATTGCCACGCATCAATTCTGGATTCGTTGGATAAAATCACGACAGTGGCCACAATCATTAGACATGATTGCACAATGACACAATCATGCTCAGTAATTAGGCGACATCACGGTCTCGAGCCACACTACCCTTAACCACATTACTACATGGTTCTAGCCATAGGATCCTCACAGTTTCAAAATGAGTGGCTTGGAATGAGCCGAACAATGATTCCATCTGATAGAGGGCAGATCATTGTTGGATAAGAAGATGATATGATGGAATTTTAGTAATTGATCAGAAGATCAACGACCAAAATGTCATACACCTAAATGAGGCTAAAAAATGCCCTATGATTCATTTTTTGGAGTTTTCTCTCGAACACATTGATCATTGTTTTTGAAATTTTAATCCTTGGTTTTTTTATGAACAAAAATAATGGGGATATGTAGTTGCGGTTCAAAAATCACTTAATCAAAAGCTATTTGATCGTAAGTGTTCTAATCTTGGGTTTAAAATTTAATATTGGTTTAAGGACTGATTAAACCATTTAAGATCTCTCTGAACTTGTAGTTTGTCCACGCTTAACTTTACTGAAGGATTTGTGGCATAAAAGCCACAAACACAAGTTCTTTGAGCTTGATAGATCTTGGCTTGAGCTTGCCAGAATATGGTCACCGATAAGGTTCGACCGATTGGGATTCACTTGGGAAGTGAAGAGAGGGCTAAGGGGAGCTCAAACAAATTGAGAGGGGGCTCTGGGAGATTAAAGGAAGTGAGAGAATGGAACTTTAGTGAATGAGCTAGTTTTAGGTCTTTTGACTTATTGAAATGACCCTGATGTATTTAGATGGCTTGGATTGCTTTAGGGAGTTGCTAAGATGCTTCCATATGTCCTAGGAGTGGTTAGGAGTAGGATGTTCCAAGGACAAGAAGACGTCATATGTGTAAAGGAATTTTTTCCCTCTCATGGGGAGGGGACCACTTGGCTGACTTAGTCTTAATCCATATGTTAGGAGAGGTTTAAGAAGCTTCTAAAAGCCATTTGGAATAGCTAGAGGGGTTTAAGGTGTGGTGGATTAAGCTTAAGAGATCATTTGACAATCTTTGACCATTCCATTTGCTTGATTTGATTGTTTGACCAGTCCAAAGCCTTTTGAACTACTGAGGTGGTAGTAAGGATGCTTTAAAGAGCTGATGGAATGCCTTTTTTTTTTAAAGATGCATCTAGCATTCAAATAAAAAGAAGCTATTACAAAATAAAACCTAGGCAATCCCTTCAAAGAGAAAAGAAGCCTTTATTAGAAGAAATTTAAGCATGGATAAGAAATTCAAAAAAAAAAAAGAATTATCGTAATGAAAATAATATCCTCTACTTATCATTTAAAACCAATTAGGGTGGAGGGGATACCAAAAATTAAACAACCTAAAAGGTTGATTAGTATCCCAGAATTCTCGATTAGGTAGAAAATAAAAAATTAGAGATGGAATGCCTTGGGTTTAATATTTAAAGAGAAAATTCATTACTTAAAAGGGTTTGACCACTTGAAAGCCCTTTAAAGACTTGCTGACTGAGTTGACCAGTTAACCAATCCAATTGGTTAATGAGGTGGCATACAATAATGCCCAGATGTCAATATGATTGGTTGGAAAGGGTCCTAATGATTAAAACCATTTTATAGTGTATATGTATGGAGATTTGATCACATGTATCAATTTGACTTGGTAAACTTGGCTTGGGTTTGATTGTCCTATGGTTAAAATATAATTGAGCCATAAATAGGAGTTTATTTGAGGCTTAATGTGGGCTGGATAGTTTGAATGGATTGAAATGATCCATTAAGGCTTATAGAGATTATTAGATCAACTTAGGTTGACCCAAGCCCTAGATTTGATCTCATTGGATTTGAAATAATATTTTGAGTCTAGTGGAGGTGGTTTGAGGGATCAAAATGATCATTTAAGTCAAATCACCTATTTGGGCTCCTAATGAAGTATATGGGTCAACTTAGGTTGATTTGGTAAACTAGGTTGACCCCAGGGTTGTGTCTGGGCTCTATAGGTTTGAAATAATATTCTAAGACTGTTGGAGGTGGTCTTAAGGTCAAGGAAGGTCATTTGGTAAAAATAATAATTTAGACCCCTAAGGGGCCTAATGGGTCAACCTATGTTGCCTGGTCAACCAAGTTGACCCATGGTCTAGGATTAGGTCCAATATATTGAGTTTGATGTTTGAAGTTAAATGGGGCTAGTTTCAGGGGTTGATAAAGTCATTTGGGTTGAAATGATTATTTAAGCGCCCAAGGGGCATTTTGGTCATTTTTAAATCTAGTCAATTGGGGGTCAAAGTGAGTCCACCAAAATGTATTTTTCTACTCCACATAGCATAATTGAAGGTCTGGATATCGTTAGAAGCTTTGGAGATGGTTCTAAGGTCAAATTCCACTAAAGGATAGGTCTAGTAGTATAGGCCATAAATATTTGAAGGTTTTATAGTCTTTGGAAATCAATTTAGTTTATGGAGTTAAAGGCTTAGATTAAGCTCAAATTTGGATGGTAGACCCTAGGGGCATGCTTAATCAATATGTAAGGATATACCTAATAAATATATAATTGATAGATTATGAATCAGGGGTCATTTGATTGGGGTTTGAAAGATTTGAAATATCACTAGAAAGTGCTTTCAAGACCTAAGCCTTTTGCCTTGGATTTTAGTCTAGATTTTTTTATTTAATCTGGATTTTGTATTTGATTGCTTGAATTTGAATTATCCATATCATTAACAATCATCTGAGTGATTGTTAATGATCGGATAGGATCGAGGTTTTAATAAGATATTGAATTACTTAGATCTAGGCTAATTAAAGGACAAGATTGATTTGACTAGATAGGTCTTCAGGACTGGATAGATCCTAAGGTCTGATATGACTCTAGGATTTAAAATGGTATTAAGTTTGGATAAATTTGGGGCATAGATTGATCCTACGGCCTAGACAAGATTCTAGGGTTGTAGTCTAAAAAAATTGAGGATCTAGATTTGATCCTAAGGCCTGAAGTTTGGAAGAATCCTAGGGTCTAAAAAGATCTTAAGGTCTGGAATCTAGAATAATCCTAGGGTCTAGATAGATCTTAGGGTCTAGATTGGTCTATAAGAATCCTAAGGTCTAGATAGATCTTAGGGTATAGATTGGTGTAGAAGAATCCTAAGGTCTAGATAGAACTTAAGGATTGGATTGGTCTGGAGTAAACCTAGGGTCTAGAAAGATCCTAGGGTCTGGATTGGTCTGGAAGAATCCTAGGTGTAGATAGATCTTAGGGTCTGGACTAGTTTGGAGGCTAGACTGATATAGGGTCAGTATTGATCTTTGTCAAGGTTAATCTTAATGACCTCATACAAAAATGAATTAACACAATTTATTTATTTTTTATGATATACTTAACCATTATGACGCAAATTTGGTTGAGAAATATTATGGGATATCCTCTACATCCCATATTTTTCTTATGCTTATTTTAACCCTTCATTTTGTTAAGTTGATTTTTCAAATCCATAGGCCATGATTAGGCTAAAATGTTTAAAAAATCATTTTCTTAGTGTGCTTTGTATGTTTTAGTGCACGAGTTTGATACTCATGATTGTAAGTCCTACTGAATTGTAAAATAATCTAAAAATTTAATTTAGTTCTAGGGTTTCACGTCTTATAAAAAAACTAAGAAAATTATAAAAACATAATAAATTAAATTAAAATCATAAAATTATAAAATAAATTGCATTGAATCATAAATCCAATACATAGTCAAGAAGAAATAAAAGCCCTAACAAATTATATTTAAAATAGCCCTAATTATAACTTAGTGTTTAAAAAAAATTAATTAATTAAATCATATATAATTAACCGTAAATACAAATAAATTAAAATTTAAAAGTATATTAATAAATTAATTTAAATAAATAAAGAGGAAATAATTAAAATTAAATAAAAATTCAAATTAAATAAGTAAAATAAAAATCAGGGAATATTCAATAAAAAGTAAATCTTTTAAATTAAATAATAAATAAAATTAAATGAAATTTAAATTAATTAATTAAAGTTAAATCATTAAATCATAAAAAATTGATTAAATAATTTTGAGTGCCTTATGCAATTTCTTTATTCCTAAAGGAGGAAAAAATATTGCATTAAACTAATAGGCATAGGATATATCAATTAAAGCCTTCAAAGAAATTTTAGGACTTTAATTATTGTATTCTTTAAAATTAAAATAAAATTTTAAATAAATTTGAAGGAATCTATGCACTTGCTCTATCACTTTTTTTTTTTTTTAAGATTGCAAATTGCATTGATAATATGAAACTTACTACAAACTACTTAAGGAAAAAAAACTATCACATTCTTTCTTAAACAAGTTAAAGAAAGAAGGAATGTTACTATAAGTAAAACTATCCCCAAGAAAACAACTAAATAAAATAAATGTGGTGCATAAATCAACCACTTTATTACAATTTCTAGATGTATAATGAAAAACTACATTATGGAAATTATTCAAAAATAAAAGCTCTTTATTACAAAAGTATCTTGTTATCATTTTGAAGTCTTCATCGAGACTTGATGCATCTTGATGATGTTAATGTTATATCCTTCAATAATTACACCCTTGCATTGAAACATTCAACTTTGAAGGTATTCTCTTATCAACAATCATCTTCCAATTCAAATTTAGATATATCCCAAGGATAAATATGTTTACCAAAAGAAATAATAAATCTTCCTATACGATCTCTAACTACTCCAATTCCTTCAATATTTGATTTCATGACAGATACATAGATATTAATTTTGATGCAATCTAGTGGTGGGATGCAAATTTTTGCCAAACTCCAAAAGGAGATTAGCATCATAGTCTTCTAGAATAAGAAATCGGGCTAGCTACATTGATTAAGATAGGAGATTGCATCAATAAATGATACTGAAGGTGTAGTGGTTCCATGTTGTTTGCCATTACACATTTTCTAATGAAAAGAAGACATTTGTACCATATAATCTAACTATATTCGAATTAAATTTTGATATTCTTTTTAGCTCCGTGATGCAACCAATGAAAGAATGAAAAATATGAACATGAATTACAATTATGTGCCTTAGGATTTTAATAACATTAACTTTTAAAATAAAATTCTATTAATAAGTTAATAAAAAATAAATTTTAAATTAAAATTAAAACTTACTTTAGCTTGTAATAAATAAATAAATTCAAATGTAGATAACTCAAATACAAAATCTATTAATGCCTATCAAAGCTACATATACTTAGCATACACTACATTAGTATGATTTCTATGATGTATATGCTCTTTTCATTATAAGGACACATATGTTAGATCTAGGATGATGTAGTTAGCATTGTATACTCGAACGCATTTGCCTATACATGCATACATACATGCATTTTACTTTCTTGTAATGTAATATACCCCAATACACAAGAAAACAATAAGCAAGTGACAACTTAAGTGACTGAGCTGAGTCTACTATTTTTATTGGTTTAGTGCTACTATGCTACCAAATTTTCTTAGAAAATCGATCATGAACATTAGAAAAAAAAGTAGAGTTTAGATTGCATTAAGTGCATCATAGAGAATTTAGAATTAAGTAAAGAGCTGCTTTAAAGTTCATTAGCTAGGTACATGTTATCTTAATTTTTTTTTATAATATGAGTTCAAAATTTCCAGTTAAATAATTTCTATCTACATACATATAAAAGACTCAGCATGACTTTGAAAATGTGTTTAGGTAGTTAGTTTGTTGTCCGCTTTGAGAGGACATAAGTCCAGATTTTCAAACAGTTTATACACTTTATTTTTGGGGGATTATCCCAACCTTCTAATAAACTATAAACAGAAATATAAATTTTATTTTTTTCTAAATTGTTAAAACCAACGAGTATTAAAGTTTAGGGGGTTTTTTAATTTTGAAGAATCTCAAGCACTTACCTCTATTTATCCCATAAAGAAGTGTTAAAATTTCAAAGCATTCCTAGTTGGTAAATTGAAAACATAAATTATTAATTTAAACTCTTGTAAATCTAAAGAAATTTAGTCACCACTTTAATCAAGAGTTATCCCAAAGACTTATTTGTGATGTAATTAACTATAGATGCTTTTCCTTAATAGGGAACCTAAGACCCAATAAGAAAATACCCTACTATAGTTCACCAAAATAGGAAAAGATATTTGGACATAAATTAAAGTCATATGAGTTAGTTATTTTCTTTTAAAAAGATAAGTGAATGTATATTTTTATCTTTTGCGGTGAATATTACATATTTTATCCTGAGCTTGATTATGACAATAATTTTTTTCTATTATCTAATTGATAATTAAGCATTAGTCTAACTTTTGAGATAATATGATGTTAACATTGCATATGTGATTAGAGAAACATAAAGTGTAAATTAGTTGATATAATTTATTTCTCCATAATGAAACAATGCCAAAAATCAATTTATTTAGTGCATGTGTTTTGAATTGGGTTCCTCATAATGCATATCTCATTAGTATTATAAAACATTATGGGCATAGTATCCACTTGTAATCTAAAATTAAGAAGTTATTCATTCAGCCATAAGACTTCGGAAACACAACTCATTGTAGCTATTTACTCTATCTCTACAATGGATGAGGCAACTAAGTTTTATTTCTACTATATAAGGAAACCAAAGATAGTACAATGAATTGACATGTCCATGGTGCACTCTTTCTATCTACCTTGCTCGCTATAAATTATAAGGCTAATTATTCTACTAGTTTAAATGCCATACTCTTTCTAAGATACCAAGTACTTAAAATTTGTATTCATAAGTGATGACTAAAGATCCTATTGATTATAATTATATATAATATTTTGAAATTTCTTATAGATATGATATTTTTAAATTGCTTAAAATCTATCACATAAGCACACCTTGAATATGATATCTAATATATTACCAGTCAAATAAAAAAAAAACCCCTTTCTTTCCTTTATGCCTTTTAATTTTTAACTTTTTCACTTTGATCCTTCTCTTGCTAGGTAGTCATGCTCATGGGGGTATTTGCACTCTTACAACCTTTCATGCAAAATTTGCTAATAAGTTCCATCATATACTTAGTTTGGATAAATAAGTTACATCTTTCCTTTTCTTAGCACTAAAATCTAGAAAATATGTTAGCTCACTTATCATACTCACCATAAATTCATTTTTCATAGTTGATGAAAATTCTTCAAACAATTCACAAATTTTTTATCCAAAGATAATGTCATTTATATAGATCAAGACTATCAAAATATCTACTCCTATCTTCTTGATTAATACATAGTGTCTATTATCCCCTTAACAAATGACTTATTTACAAAAATTGTGCTAAGTTTATCATAGCACGATCTTAGTGCTTTCTTAAAATTGCATAGAACCTTTTTATGTTTATAAACATGATTTGGAAATGATACACTCTCAAACCTTAGTGGTTTCTATACATACACATTTTCCTTTATGATTCCATTTAAGAACACACTCTTTATATCCATATGGAATAATTTAAGGCCTTTAAAGAATGCCAAACCAAATAATACCCTTATGACTTGTAGTCGTTATACTAGTGCAAAGGTGTCTCAAAAATCTATACCATGTATTTTCTAGTAACCTAGTTTTTTTCTCTTATATTAGTCAAGGTTCATTTAATTTACTTTTAAACACCCATTTTAATCCAATTATGCTCTAATTAGATGGCCTGGCTACTAGTTCTCACACATAATCTCTTACAAACTTATTTAGCTCATCCTACAAAGCAATAATCCAATATTCATCCTTTTAATTCTTCCTCAATAAAAGTGGGCTCAATCATTGATATAAATGAAATATGAATAATAACTTTCATAATGTTATGTCTATTCTAGACTCCTATATATGGATCTCTTATAATTAATTATATAGGATGACAAAAAGCATATTGCCAATTTTTGGGCAATGGTTTTAGATTTTGTACTCTATGTTCTAAGTTATTATTTTCAATTCTAGGAAGGGTGTCCTCCACTTCTTCAATTTCTTTATGTGAGGAAATCTTATTAAACTTATCAAAAGTGAAAGGATTCAATTACTTTAAAACTATTGTACTCTTATTGAATATCCTATATGCCTTTTTTATGGAGGAATATCTTAGGAAAAATGCTTCATCAGCCTTAGCAACAAAATTTGTTAATAAAAAATTTCTAGTGTTTAGAACCAAAAACTAATGACATGCAAATGGGAAAGATTTTGTGGTCTACCCTTAAGAAAATCAAATGAGGTCTTTTTTTAATTTAGCTCTAGCATTTACACTATTTAACATATAGTATGTTGTATCATTGGTTATGCCCAAAAGTATTTGGTTAGTTTATAATCTTTCAATATTGCCTTATCAACTTCAATTAATCTCCCATTATTCCTTTCAGCTATGTCATTCTATTTGGAAGTTCTATGGGCTAAAAAGTTATGTTAAATTCTTTCTTCATGATATAATACTTTAAACTTACCATTCTCAAACTCACCACCATGATCACTATGAATGGAAGAGATGGTGCATCCTATGTTTCATTAAATCCAGGTTAAGAATATCCTAAACTCAACAAATGATTCATATTTTCTTACAAAAAATTCAACACATATGAATCTAGTATATTCATATATAATAACAAATCCATACAACTTAACTATTTGACATATAGTGCTAATAATTCCAAATAAATCCTATGTAATATCTCCAATGACGCTTATAATAAATTCTTTAACTAAGTGAATGAAGACTTTTCTTATTTTCCTAATTAACATTCATCACATATGTGTTTTTTTGTGAAGTATAACTTAGATATTCTCTATACTAGTTATAGGTGTGTGATCCTTCCAAGGGTTTTTATGATAACATGATATAATCTTTAATGTAACATCCAATTAGCATGTAAGGTTATTTCAAACAACAGACTTTAATAGATTAATAAAGGTAATCTAAGTAAAATAAATATTATTGACTCTAATCCCTTTTTAAATAGTTTTATCATTTAGTAATAGCAAGCACCTATCATTTCCAGACCTTCTATAAATAGTACTTTTCAATTTTAAAACCATTTGCTTTACCTTGTATATATATATTAATGAAATTTTTGGTAGTGTTGTCCCTTTGGGTCACTCTCCCTCCTCATTTGGATTTTAAAAAGATTAATTTCATGATGTATCTAGTCATATCTCATGAACACCCATTATCCCAGTACCTCATGCCTTTAATATACTCCTTGTAAAGGCACATCTATAAAATATCATTTCTTAAATATTCATTAGCACATTTAAAAATTCCAAGTTTTTCATGTGCTTGATATTCCCTTACTTTCAAAGGCAAAACTTCTCCTTTTAATATCATATATGTAGCATCTAATTCAATATGCATGCTTATTTTTCCCTTAAAATGTTTTTTAAGAATGACATATTCCTTAACTATGCTTAAATGCTCATCTACTAATGCAGCATGCTCATTTTTCAAGCATGTAAACTTATTGACCAAATACGAGTACTCATCTATCAATACAATATTCTCTTTTTTTAAACAAATAAGTTTTCTTTTAAGTTTTTTATAACTAGTATGCAATAGATCAAAAAATGAAAGTAAATCATCATAAGAGAATTTACGTACATGATCATCTTTAGTATCACCTAAGTTATTTATTTCAATTAAGCATAGGTCGGTGATCACTTCATCAAATTTTGCCTCTGATGAAATGGAATCCAAGTTTTCCCAAAAAGCTTTTTGAGAATTTCTTATATTCTTCTTATGTTCAATTTTTTTTTCAACTTTCGCCTTTGATGATTGACAATTCAAATTGGGGCACTCCAACTTTATGTGTCTTAGCATTTACAAAAAAAAAAAGGATAGTGTTAACTTTATTGAACCTTTTACCTATGTTCCTCATCTTGTTGTTATGACATTTCTATTTTTCCTTACAAAACTTTTGAACTGTCTGGTCATTAAGGCTATGTCATCTCCATTTGCTTCATAACTACTATCATCGGAATTGTTAGATTGTAATGTTATAGTATTTTCTTTTGTCTTGTCACCTACATTTGCCAATCTCTAGCTAACCTTCAGTTCATATTCTATAAAAAAGCCAAGATAATTATCAACAAAATAAGTTGTTAAGTCATTAGATTAAAACATTTCCTACACTTTGGCATCCCATGATTCCTGAAAACATCTGAAGATTTTGCTAATCATTTCTACATTACTAAATTTCTTGACTAAGGATTGCAAAGAGGTAATAACTTTATTGAAACAAATATACATATCAAATATCAACTCATTAGGTTGTATGTGAAAATTTTCAGTCATAAAGTAAAATATTTAAACGTGATTGTTTAAACTCATAAGTGCATTCATATGTAATACATAATCTATCCTAAACTTCTTTTCCACTTGCACATGTAGAGACATAAATGTAATATTTATACTTTAATGCACCAAAAAAAGAAGTTTAAATATTTTACATTCAATTGTGCAAAATAATGATCGTCAAAACTCAATTTAATTATTCAACTTTTATAACATATTATATTTTACGTTGGGAAGTATACTCTACTTTAATTATATTCTACATTCTATAATAAATATATCAAATAAAAATTGGTGTACAAATTTTTCAGAAGTAAAATGGAATACTGTTAAACAATGATAGTTAGGTAATCAAGTACCCTTCTAAGATATTCTTAGTTCAAACCTATGCCATGTTAGCATCTACCTACGGTGTTTAAACCTATTTAGTAAGAACTTGCTTTAAAACCAATTGAAAATGATTTGATATGAATCTAAATCAAACTACACATTGAAGAAGGAAACTCTTCAAACATTCTCTCTAAGCAAAGATCCTCTCTTTCATGTGTAAAAGAGACACCAAACTCCATTTCCGTCCTTAAGAAGCCTTTCTAGCTTGTTTGCTACTATATCCATGAAGTGCAATCCAAGTTCTTTAATAATAAAACCAAGAGAGTTTAAGGATTATATTAGATAATTATGTTGAATACCTCACCTCATACTTTTGGCCTCCCCCAAAAGTTCTCACAAGTCACTCCATTCCCTACCTCCCAATCCTAAGGCTCTCAAAGTTCTCAAGAAACTTAATATGACCATTAAAATTTTTTTAGCTTTTCTAGAGATTAGCTATTTTTAAGAATACTCACAAAGAAACCTGAAAATAGAAGGTTTAACAATTTGAATGTTTTGAGTGGTACATAGATTGTATAGTAGGATTAGTACATTTCTAGCTGAAACCCTAATTTGTTGTCTATTTAACTAGATTGTATGATTTAAATGATGCAATACAATTAAATAATGTTAATCTAGTCCAAACAATGTTAGGCCAATTATGCTCTCTATTTTCTCACACTACGCAAGTGGGATAGTACAATACAAAATCATCTCTAATTTTACACTTTGTTCCCAAGACTACAAATAAATAAATTTCCAAAAATGATAATTAAATGTTATATAGTGTGAACAATTTTATATATTATAATTAATAGAATTTCAAATTTACATATTTTTGGAAAAAGCAAATAATGGTAGTTTAATTTTAAAATATTATATCATATTGGATGATGCAAATCAAATAGTATGACTTGTTATTTAAAACTTTTAATTTTAATAAATTATTAATCAATATCACTTGATTTTATGAATTTTACAAAATAATCATAATATGTAGTATGGTAATATATATATCATAGAAAATTAATTTATAAAAATCAATTTTTTTCAATTAAAATAATGTTTTTATTATTTTATTACACTCTCCACTTTGGCGTGTTTATGCATGTTTGTTTAGCCAATATAATTATACACACAAAGAAGACAAAAAAAAATTGCAAATTTTAACACAAATTTTATATTTCAAGCCCTTCATAGTCTTTGATGGTTTTAACGATCAGAATTCTTAAGCTCAATCAACTCCTCTTTTTGATCTCATCTTCTATTAAATAGTTATTTATTGTAAAATTAATTTAGGTCAACTTATTTTGCTAAATCAATACAAAACCTTTGCTTGTCAAGTTTGTAAGATACGACCCTTACTCTAGGGATGACACCATGGACATGGGCCTATATATTATACATATGTTTAGCACTTCCTTGATGTGAAACTTCTGCTGCTGTATGATCATTTAGGGATTATGGGGATTGCGTTCATCTGTGCTTTGGTGCACCACCGATTCCCACATGCATATTTGTTAGGAAATACTTAAAGCTCTCAAGTATCCTTGGTCTAATGTGTTTGTAATAGTGATTTTTGAAGAAATAGTGGAAAATTATGATGATAGTTAAGATATGGTAGCCAAGTTATGAAGACCGAATGACATTGGTCAAATGATGATAGTTGTATCTGATAATAGGGTAATGATGTTCAAATGATAGTGGTGGAGAAAAGATGATCGAGCTTTGGCTATTAGTCGATAGTTATTATGTGCTGATGGTCAGATGGCCACGGTTCAGTGATATTTATTATATGATAATAGTTGGATGATGATTGTCAGATAATAATAGTTATTTGTGATGATCATTAGAGCTAATCGTAATGAAGAGCTGTATAATTCTTTATAGTTTCCCGCTTTCTCCCATTTCAAGTCTAGGTTTAAGCTCTCCCTCCATGTGAAGAAAAGGGCTCTATTTATACTTTTATATAATGGTATTTATTAAATTTATCAAAATTCTCCAAGAATTGTATCAAATGACACATTTGGAAACCTTTGATCATAAATCATTCTTTAATTATTTAGGTGCCTTAATGATATTAGAGTTGAGTGATCTCGAGATCACTAGATAGTTCTCATCGAGGCGCTCATTTAGAATATAAGTATGCAAACTTCAAAGATTATATGATGTATCAATAAATATTATAATGTTTAGACGCAAATTAAAATATATTTTGGGCTTCAATTGTTTTATATGGGCTCATTTAAACTTGGATTAAAACACTTTCTGTACTGTTCAATTCACCTCATTAAGATGTTTAATTCGATTAAAAGTTTACAAGAATCATAATTTTCATGATCCTTATTGTGTGTTAGGATATATATGGCAATAGAGTTAAAATACTGCGTCTAAGTGTTGTACGAATATCCAACCCACATACAAAGAATACAAAATGTTTTTACATGGAAAATCCTTGAAAGTGGAAAAACTATAGGGCTTGGCCCAATTTGAAATGATTCCAGTAGTGTTTGGGTAGATTACAATGGGTTGACTCGTCCCTGAGGGTGATCAGATTTCAAATGTCTATTATTTAATTGATATCTAGTAAAAAATGGGGATGAAAGTATATTGTCACTTAGTGGACTGGCGAAAGTCCGGTGCTACTTGAAAATTTGGGCATTAGCTGGAAGCTTGATGTTGGTCTAGAAGAACTTCAGTGTCGGGCGGTGGTCCGGCGGAAGTCCGGCATCAGATGATGGTCTAGGAGAACTTTGGGTCTCAAGTGGTGGTCTGGTAGAAGTCCGAGCCTCAGGTAGTGGTATGGTAAATCTTTGGGACTTAAGTAGTGGTCTAGTGGAGCTCTTGGCCTCTGGTGGTGGTCCGATAGAGCTCAGGGCCTCAGGTGGTGGTCCGGCAGAGCTCAGGTCTTTAGGTGGTGGACTGACGGAGCAACCACATAAGGCTCCGGTGGAGCTCAGGGCCTCAGGTTGTGATCCGATGGAGCTTAGGGTCTCAAGTGGTGGACCGGCGGATCTCATAGCCTCAAGTAGTGGTTCAGTTGAGCTCAAGTACTCAGGTGGTGGATCGACTGAGCAACGATGTCAGACGGTGGTCCGGTGGAGCTTAGGGCCTCAGATGATGGTTTGATTGAGCTCAGGATCTCATGTGGTGGACTGGGGGACCTTAGGGCCTCACGTGGTGGTCTGGCGGAGCAAAGACGTCAAAATGTGGTCCGACAAAGCTTAGGTCCAAAGGTAGTGGTCCGATAGAGCAACGATGTCAGGCAGTGGTTCGACGGAGCTTAGGGCCTCAGGTGGTTGTCCGGCGGAGCACTACGTCAGGCAGTGGTCTGACGGAACTAAGGCGATGGTCGAGGAGGATCAGGGAGGCAAGAGCGATCTCCAATCTATCTCTTGAATCCTTTGGCTTTGGTCCCCCCTTTCAAGAGGGAGGAGGGATCTATTTATATATTTCTAGAATTGCATGGCCCATAAATAGGAGGAGGATCAAGGGAAAATGAGGAGTGGTTTGAATGGAAGGTTGATGTTGAATCCCTCCTTGATCGTGGACCATTCGTTAGACATTTTAAGGTCTTAATGATGTTTGAATTCTACGATCTTGGGCTTGTTGGATTTGGCTTGTCGAGCCTCTCTATTCGACTATAAGCATGTCATGTTTGTAAACCTTTTGGTAATCCAAACTGTGGTTCGAACATTCCAATAAATCTTCAGATCCTTGATTTAAACCCATTTGGGCTCGGATTGAGTCCAATTTGGTGTTGTTGGGTTTGTATTTCCGAGAAATTCAGTTTGACTACAAGTTTGCTGAAATCCGAGTTTGGATGGTCCCAATTTTAATTTTGGAAGTTTTTAACTTGATTTTGCCCCGAGATTCATGCCCAATCAAGATATTTTTTGAGGACGTATCAATCCTAAATTTAAGTCAAAGATTTTTAATTTGAATATTGCATCAATATGCATGCTTGATAAGGTGAATTTCATAATAAGATATCAATTGTAATTAAAACCAATAAATAAGGGTCAACAAAAAAAAGTTCATTTCAATTTTTTGCTTGATATCCATATAAATATAAAATATAATAAGTCATAATGAGATAAAGAAAATTTTATTTATATTTATTAAACTATAATCAAAGATGAGCTTCAATTAAAAAAATAAAAATAAAATACTTGGAAGAACTTCAGCTCAAATTAATGCAATATGGCTGTTGTGTCCAGGAGTATTCGCGGTGGTAGAGAAATATAAAGTTTATCGTCTTAGCATTGTACAAAAATCCAGCACGCAATCAGATAAGAGAGAGGGTCTAGCATTCACATGAGACACCAATATTTTTACGTGGAAAACCCCTGAAAAGGGGGAAAAACCACGGGGCCTAGCCCAGTTTGAATGAATCCACTAGTATTGTAGTTGATTACAAATGAGGTCCTTCCTTAGTGGAAGGTCTTAACTTGATGTACATCTGATGGAGTATATTACATGATGTTAATACAAAGAGTCATTGTTGACATGTTTGTTTGGTCGGAAGGACCATAGTCGGAGGGCGACGGAGGTCGGAAGACTTGTAGTCGGTGGGCGACGTATGTCAGGAGGACCATAGTCGGTTGGCGACGGAGGTCAGAAAGATTGTAGTCGGCGGGCGACATAAGTAAGGAGGACCGTAGTTGGCGGGCGATGGAGGTTGGAAAGACTGTAGTCTGACGACGAATATCAGAAGGACAGCGTCAGGTAAAAGTCCAACAATGGAAAGAAATCCATCTTCGTGTAGACATCCAGCGAAGTCTGATAACCGGTAGAAGTCTGGCATCGGGTAGAAACTTGGCGAAGAGTGAAGGTGCGACGTCGGGTAGAAATCTGACGTCTGTTGGTGGCAGAGGAGAACGACGGCCTCACTTGGGCGGAGTTTCGGAGTCATGAGAGAACTTTGTC
>NW_021318490.1:509163-552300 GCF_001605985.2 Dendrobium catenatum | reverse complement strand
TTAATTGAGAAGAATTTCCACATCCCGTGGAAGTTGGGAATAATTCTAGCGTTCTCCCAAATATCTAGCAGAATCCCGGTGTGTTCAAGTGGCGGGAAGAGCTCCGGCGGTGGTCGAGGAGGAGAGGATTCTCCTTTTCCCCTTTCTCCTCTTCTTCTCTTCTTCTTCTCTCTCTTCCCTTGAGTCCCTTTGTGTAGAATGAGGGCTCTATTTATAGTTTTTTTGGATTGGCATAGCCCGTAAACAGTTATGGGATTTTTCTTCCTTCCCCCACGACTTTTTGATGGTTGAGGCTTTCGCTATTTGCTAGTGGGAAATTTCCCCTGCTCAAATTAGCTCCCCTCCTCTCGTGCAAAAGCTTAGGGGATTTCTTCCGCCCCTCAATTCTTCGAGAGATTTGTTGAACTGCATAAATCCGGCATCGGGTAGAAATTCGGCGTTGGGTAGGAATACAGCGTCGGGTAGAAGACCGACGAAAGTCCATTGACGGACAGAAGTCCGACGACAGGTAGAATTTCGATGCCCGGTGGAAGACCGATGAAAGTCCGTCGACGAGCAGAAGTCCGACGACGAGAAAAAGTCCGCTGATGAGCAAAAGTCCGACGATAGAGAGAAGTCCGACGTCGGGTAGAAGTACAATGTCGGGTAGTAGACCGACGAAAGTTCGTTGACGAGCAGAAGTCCGATGACAGGGAAAAGTCCGACGTCGGGTAGAAGTACAACTTCGGGTAGAAGACCGATGAAAGTTCATCGACGGGCAGATGTTCGACGACGGGTAGAAGTCAGACGTTGTGTAGAAGTACTGTGTCGGGTAGAAGACCGATAGCTTGTAGAAGTCCGACGTCAGGTAAAATTCTGACGAAAGTCCTACAAGACAAAAGTTCGGCAATAAAAGGAAATTCAACATCGGGTGGAAATTTAACTTTGTGGAGAAGTCTGATGGAAGTCCATTGACGGCATTCTGACTACGTTAACTAAGGATGTAAGACCTATCCGAGATTGTATGTCAGAGCCTTTGCTTGATGTTGTTAATATATATTGGATCCACCAAAGATGTGAGACCTATTCGAGGTTATATGTCAGAGCTTTTTCTCGATGATGTTAACCTGTATGGAAGAGGTCGAGAGAATCCACCAATAATATGAGACCTTTCCGAGGTTGTATGTCAGAGCCCTACTCGATGACGTTAACCTGTGTGGAAGAGGTCGGGAGAATCCACCAAGGACATTAGACCTATCCGAGGTTGTATGTTAGAGCCTTTGCTTGATGTTGTTAATATATATTGGATCCACCAAAGATGTGAGACCTATCCGAGGTTGTATGTCGGAGCTTTTTCTCGACGACGTTAACTTGTATGGAAGAGGTCGAGAGAATCCACCAAGAATATGAGACCTTTCCGAGTTTGTATGTCAGAGCCCTACTCGATGATGTTAACCTATGTGGAAGAGGTCGGGAGAATCCACCAAGGATGTTAGACCTATCCGAGGTTGTATGTCAGAGCCTTGCTCGATGATGTTAACCTGTGTGGAAGAGGTCGGGAGAATCCATGAAGAATGTAAGACCTTTTCGAGGTTGTATGTCGGAGCCTTTATTCGACGATGTTAACCTGTGTGGAAGAGGTCGGGAGAATCCACCATGGATGTAAGACCTTTTCGAGGTTGTATGTCGGAGCCTTTGCTCGACGATGTTAATCTGTATGGAAGAGGTCGAGAGAATCCACCAAGGATGTAAGACCTATCCGAGGTTGTATGTCGGAGCCTTTGCTCGACGACATTAACTTGTGTGGAAGAGACCAGGAGAATCCACCAAGGATGTAAGACCTTTCCGAGGTTGTATGTCGGAGCCTTTGCTCGACGACATTAACCTGTGTGGAAGAGGTCAAGATAATCCACTAAGGATGTAAGACCTTTCCGAGGTTATATGTCGGAGCCTTTGCTCGATGAAGTTAACCTGTATGAAAGAGGTCGAGAGAATCCACCAAGGATGTAAGACCTATCCGAGGTTATATGTCGGAGCCTTTGCTCGACGACGTTAACCTGTGTGGAAGAGGTCGAATCGAATCCCTCTGGGATTGATTTTTCCTTGATTGGGAGGGGGCGAACGCCGCGTTTATCCCGAATCAAAGATAAAAAAGGGTCTATCTTTAGACCATTACTGCCTTTTTGAGGTCAAGATTAAGACCTTGCCCAAGGAGTAAAAATCCAGCAAGGGACTGTATAAAACTTGTAATTGAATGGAAATATCCTTGCCATCATTGAGATTTTCCTGAAATATCATCTTGATATATAAAGCATCGGAGGATCTTTTTGACCAGAATTGGGGTCAAAGTTGCCCCCTAGCCTGCATTTGATGCAACAATAACTGATGTCAGGAATTTGATAAGAGCGATCTTTTGAGATTGGAGCAAAAGTTGCCCCCCAGTTGGGAACCATGTTCCCACAGACGGCGCCAAACTGTTGCGTCTAGGAGTATTCGTGGTGGTAGAGAAATAGAAAGTTTATCGTCTTAGAATTGTATGAAAATCCAGCACACAATCAGATAAGAGAGAGGGTCTAACATTCACATGAGACACCAATATTTTTACGTGGAAAACCCTTGAAAAGGGAGAAAAAACCACGGGGCCTAGCCCAGTTTGAATGAATCCACTAGTATTGTAGTTGATTACAAATGAGGTCCTTCATTGGTGGAAGGTCTTAGCTTGATGTACATCTTATGGAGTACATTACATGATGTTAATACAAAGAGTCATTATTGACATGTTCGTTTGGTCGGAAGGACCGTAGTCGGAGGGCGACGGAGGTCGGAAGACTTGTAGTCGATGGGCGACGTATGTCAGGAGGACCATAGTCGATTGGCGACAGAGGTCAGAAAGATTATAGTCGGCGGGCGACATAAGTCAGGAGGACCGTAGTCGGCGGGCGACGGAGGTCGGAAAGACAGTAGTCTGACGACGAAGATCAGAAGGACAACATCAGGTAAAAGTCCAATAATGGAAAGAAATCCATCTTCGTGTAGACATCCAGCGAAGCCCGAAAATCGGTAGAAGCCCGGCGTCGGGTAGAAACTTGGCGAAGAGTGAAGGTGCGACGTCGGGTAGAAATCTGCGTATGTTGGTGGCAGAGGAGAACTCTGGCCTCACTTGGGCGGAGTTTCAGAGTCAGGAGGGAACTCTGTCGTTAATTGAGAAGAATTTCCACATCCCGTGAAAGTTGGGAAGAATTCTGGCGTTCTCCCAAATATCCGGTAGATTCCCGACGTGTTCGGGCGGCGGGAAGAGCTCCGGCTGTGGTCGAGGAGGAGATGATTCTCCTTTTCCCCTTTCTCCTCTTCTTCTCTTCTTCTTCTCTCTCTTCCCTTGAGTCCCTTTGTGTAGAATGAGGGATCTATTTATAGTTTTTCTGGAGTGGCATAGCCCATAAATAGGCGTGAGATCAGGGGCAAATTGGGAGTGGTTTGAATGGACGGTCGATATCGAATCCTTTGATCATGCACCGTTCGTTGGACAATTGGAGGCCTTAATGATGTCAGAATTTGGCGAACTTGGGTATGTTGGATTCGTCTCGTCGAGCCGCTCGATTCGAGTATAAGCTCGTTAAAATCGGAGACCGTTTGGTAACTCAAATGGCGGTTTGAACCTTCCAATAGCGCTTCGGGTCCTTGATTCAGACCCATTTGGGCTCGGATTGGGTCGAATTTGGTGTCGCTGGGTTCGTATTTCCGAGACACTCAGTTTGACTGTAAGTTTGCTGAAATCTGAGTTCATGTGCTCCCGGATTTAGTTTTTGAAGTTTCCAACTTGATTTTTGCCTCGAGATTCGTGCCCGATCAAGATAATTTTTGCATGACGTATCAATGGCTAAGTTTTTATTCTTGAAATTAAATAAAAAATTATTTTAAACTGTGAAGATACCACAATTTGTTCAATGTTATACAGTATTCACATTTCTAAATATTACATTCTTATCTTAATTAATAGAAATTAAATTATAAATTATATTTTCTTTTCTAATTATTATCAATCTATATTAAGTTAATATTGAGGGCTCATTTCAAGGAATGATTGTTGGCTCTTCTTTTATATTTATATATTTTTTCTATTCAATCATTTGTAAAAGGAAATAATTTATTAATTTTTTTTATCATAGTACCATATAATAATAAGACTCTATAACTATTATACTTATAAATTTTATTAATCTCTACATATATTATATATATATATAAAAGCCTCTTTTGACTAGTACGGCCACCCACCTTTCATAAAAGGTCAATATTTAGCGGCTTGTTTTTACTCCCGGCAGAATTTAGACCAAGAATACGTTGTGTAGGCGCGCACCAGTTAGAAATTGTCCTGAAAGCCACATTTGAGTGCACGCACTTCAGGATTTGTGAATGGGCAAAAGACTCAAAACGACCATAAAATCTTTGTTTTATTGTTAGCACTAGACGTAACGCATTAATCTTAAAAGGAACGTGACCAGGGAAACTGAAACGAGGTAGAATGTGAAAAGTTAAAACGATGCGCTTATCTTAATTTATTGGTTAGGTGTTTTTATTATTAACTAAAATATTTTGAGTTGAAAAATTTATCTTAATTGACTCGAATATTTCAAAAATAAATAAAAAATTTTAAAACGTTCCAGAAGAAGCAACGCAGAGCTCAAGGAACGAGAGAGAGAGAGAGATTGCTGGATCTCATCGAGGTAATTTCCTCTTATACCTGTAGATAAATTTAACTATTCTACTAGTAGAAGTGGGCTTGGATCTGCTCCATCCTGCTCTGAATTTTAGAAATTGGGTTCTTGGTTCCTCTTCGGATGCGAAAACAAGGATACCCTCCGTTGATATACCCTCTTTTCAAGATTATAGAAGGGTTGATAACAGGTCCTTGCAACCTAAAATATAATTTTGCCTAAATTTTCGGGCTTTGACCGCCGATACCGGGTTTTGATGCTGCATCTACGCTATGGTAGAAGGCGTTCTCAGCTTCCAATGTTCATTTTGCTGGTTAGGATTTATTCATTGTGTTTTTACTTGATTTATGACTTGAATAAATTTTTTCTTCTGGCTTTTCATCTGAATATGTATATTTTTTTAATTTAAACTGAAGCTGATTATGCTATTTCTTGATCTCCTAATTTGTAGATCTGTTTATTTTATTTTATTTCTTTTGGCGTGTGGTGGATTGTGGTGCGTAGCACTCTCTGGGTTTATGGTTTCTTCACGTTTTTGTGCTAGTTTAGTTTTCAATTTTGGAACATGTGGATGGGTTTTCGGTGTTGAATGTTGTTATTTTGTCAAAAATTAGAAATCTCCTGTAAGAACTTAATTTCCTGCATTCTCTTGGAAGTTCGACAGTAGAATAATGCTGATATGTTTATAATAGCCACAAGGTACAGAAGATATAACAGTGATTCAATTCATGATCCCACAGTTCTCAGCCATGGATTACATAGACGTACTCTGGGGAATGGATAATGGACGCCATCGGCCACTTGTGTAACCAAATAGCAAATGCCAGTTCCGAGGAATGAATGTAAAATTCTGACCTTAGGTTCATATCGATACTGTTATGTGTGCTGAAGTTCTAGCATCGTGATGTTGCTGGCTTTGTTCGTACTGTGACACAGAACTTTCTCATGCATGTTTAGCTTTACACGGTGCTTGGTCTTTGTTTCAGCCTAGAGAGTTCAGGGGTTGCAGGAAATTATATCTAATTATTGGTGTAATTGTAGGTTTGATTGTCTGAAAATTTAGGTTTGGGCATTACCTTCTTTGATTTCCTTGGGCATATGCTATGATGCACAGACACGGACACGGCGACACGACACGACATGGACACGGGACACGGCAATTTTTAAAAATATAAGACACGGGTGCGGCGTGGACACGGCATAATAATTTTTTAATATAATATATAAAAATTAAGGTGACATTATAGTAAAAATGACAAGCAATCAACTGCGACGTAGTAATCTTAGGACACATTTTTATTTCATGGTCAGAAATTTTAAGTAGATGTGCCTTCACCCTAGAATAAGATCCTTTGTAGGTTGCCACCATAATAATTGCATTTGAATGACACATTCTCTCCTCCAAATATTTTTTCTAACTTTGTAACATGAATTCATAACGGCTTATCAGTTTCTATAAATGGCTCTTTTGAACCATCACCTAATCCACTCCCGTCAGCAGCAGAGCTCATTTTGCTAACAAACCAATCATACATATGAATACATCAAATTAAATTGATATGAAGTGAAATCAAAATATCCCAATAATAAGACAACATGAATACAACAATATACCGGTTTGCCGGGGGTCCAAGGGGGCGCTGCCCCCTGGCAGGTTCTACCTGTTTGTTTTTAAAGTTTTATTGTAAGAGTAATTTTGAAGTTCTGCTTGTTTTTAAAGTTTGTAAGTTGTTTGTATGAGAAGATACTGAGTGGTACCGAGCATGTACCTAGCAGTATCGAGCATGTACCTAGCGGTACCGAGCATGTACTGAGCGGTACCGAGCATGTATCTAGCGATACCTCATTTAATAACCGGACACGCGTGTCTGACATGCGTATACTATTTAAATTTTAATTTTTTAAAATTGCGACACTCCAATGCTGTGTCGGACACGTGTCCATGCCGTGTACGATGCGTGTCCGTGTCCGACACGTGTCCGACACTGCATACCCTTTTTAAGCGAACTGTCGGTGCATCATAGGGCATATGTATTAGTAAATTCCTTTTTCTTCCAGAAAATGAAATTCATGTTTAGATGCAATTGTATATATTCTATTTGATTTGACTTAGAATTTCTCTTTGTTCCTCAATTTAATTAATCTAAGCATAGTCACATCAATGTGTTATGCTATACTTAATGGAGAAGTTCTTATGTGAGGACAATCTAGTAATCCGATCCTATCTCTCAAAATATGTTGTTTGCATCTAATAATTTCTCTATTTAATGAGGCTCAATTATTATTTCTACAACTTTGCACTTATTTCTTTATTGATGCTAGTATGCAAAGGTCTAGGTCTTTTGTTGATTGCAATATGGAATTTTTCTTTGTTGTAGTATTTATCGTGGTTTGTGATCAAGTGCTTGGTGCAACATAAGATCTATTGGTTATAGACAGGCTAGGCATCAAAATAGGTAAATGAAATATGAATTGATGTCTTAGATTCATTTTTGTAATGTATACAAACTCACACCTGGGGAAGAAATTATAAGAAAATTACAAATATATTTTAGATCTTACTTGCCAATGGTGAATAGATCATCATAATACGAAGGTACCATGGAGCTATTGCATATAATGCAACTATAACAATATAACGCATGACGCAACACATGCTATTTTAAACATGTATAAAATATCAAAAAATTATAGATAATGATGCAGCTAACTATACAAGAATATTTATGAAAAATAAGCGATCATGATAATAAAAAAAAATTTATAACTAAAATATTATCCTTATAATATTAAACATTTATGCTTGGGCTTTTTGCTTAAAATCAAAATATTACAAATTTTTTGCAAGTTTCATATTTTTTTAAAAAAGAAACTAATCATCTTGAGAATCTTCATCATCATTATCTCTTAAAACTTACTCTTCATCGTTCTCTTTGTTTCATATTCCATTATAATTATATTAAGCTTAAAATGAATATTCCTTATTTCCTTTAAATCATTATCCAATATTATAGTTTCTTTTGTAAACTATTAGCTCGAGCCTCTTTGCGTACTTTGCATTTCTATTGGGTTTTGAAAGCCCTTCACATGCCTTGCATCCACCACAAAGCCTTAGCAAAGTGTAAAAGCAAAAATAAAACTAATAAGAAATAAATTAATTAATAATATTTTTATTTCTAAATTAAATTTGAAATCAAAATAGTTCATGCTACATGAGCAATATGCTATGTTCAATTACCTATCTTTTATGCAAATAGTATATACCATTTTGATATCTTGCACCTTATGATGCACTGACACTTTCTTAAAAAGATATGTTTTGTCTAACGCATATTACACAAGACACGTGTTCGACATATTTCTAGCACATGTCACATGTTGAAGATGCGTCCTATTAAAAAATATTAAAAACAAATTGGTTAAATAGAATTTCTTTTATGTTAAAATTTTATTTATTAGAAAAACTTGCACAATGTATTAATTGATTCATGTTATGATTATTCGATAAGTTTTACGCTAGCTGTCGACTACTTAATACAAACCTCTACTTTTCTCATCCAGGACTTATGATAGGACAATGACAGTACAAGGGCCACTGCACTGGCATCCGAATGTAGTATTGAATAGGCAAGGGTTCCCACATCATGAATGGATGTGGGCTAAGAAACTACTTCGTAAAACTAAAATTACCAAAATAACTTAAAATATAGGTTTTCTTACCGGCAAATTAATAAAATTAATAGATATTATGATTCATAGGAAGATATATATTCTATGCATTTAAAAAACTAAATGGATTGGAGAGAAGGCTAAGAAAATTAATAGTTTAGAATTTAAACTATAATATTCTAATATGAGACATACTATAAATGGTGTAGGTGTGATTATTAATAAAAATTTGAAGGTTAATATTATAAAATAATATAATTAAAAATAAATTATAGCTTTAAATATTATTGTTGATGTTAAGATTTTTAATATTATACGTGCTTATTGTTTCTTAAGTAGATTTGGATGTGTTTAAAATTAAACTTTTGGAATGACTTAAGCTTCATTTGGGATGGCTTTCTTACTGCTTCTTAAAGCAATTTTTAAATACAAAAATTAAATCTTTTGTAGAAAGTTGCTTTAAGAAGCAGTAAGAAGCCGTCCTAAATGAAGTCTTAGAAGAATTAATATAAAATATACATCTTGAAATGAGTTTTTATTGGAGAAAATTTAAATGGACATGTTAGTATAGAGGTAGATGATTTTAAAATATTTATAGCGGCTATGAGTATAGAGTGATTAATGAAGGTGGTAAGATCATATTAAATTTTACTATAGCTTATGATTTTATAATTGCTAATACTTAATTTAAAAAAAGCGATAAACATCTCATCACTTATAAGAATAGATATAATAAAATTAAATTTATTATTTTTTATAAGAAAAATAAATCATTTAGATTAAAAATATTATAAAGTTATTCCAAGTGAAAGTTTATATGCCCAACATTACTTATTTGTTTTGGACTTTAAGATAAAACACATAATATAAAAAATAAAATAAAATAGTGTTTTAGGATTTGATGGAGGCATTTAAAGAATATTAACAAAAATATTTTTGAAATTAAGATTCTAGATCTTAAGATTTTGTCTGTGCATAAGGAAACAAATGTTATGTGGGAAAAATAGCTAGTGATATAATGATGTGCTTAAAATACTATGGAGACAACTCATAATAGTAAAAATAGTTGGTTGTGGAATCAAAATGAGCAAAAAATGATTAAAAATAAAAAACATTGTTACAATTTTTTTTTATATAAACATTGATAATTAGAAAAAATATAAAGTGACCCATAAGGAGTTTAAGAAAGCAATATGTGATGCAAATATTTTATCTTTTAATTATTTATATAATAGATTAGATACTAAGGATGAGAAAATATATATGTATAAGTCAGCAAAGCAAAGAGATAGGAGTAGTGAGGATTTAGTTCAAGTGAAGTGCATTACGGATGAAGATAAAAAAAATGCTTTTATTAAAAGAGGATAATCAACAAATGGATGAGATATTTTACTAAACTTTTCAATGAAGACTGTGAGAGTACAATTGACTTTAGTGGCCTTAGCATTCTAAATGAAAATAAAATTTTTTATTTTTATCAGCGTATTAGTAAAATTGAAGTTAAAGAGGCTTTAAAGAGAATGAAGCGAGGAAAAGCTGTTGGACCTGATGATATTCTAATAGAGATATGAAAATGCTTAGGAGATGAAGGAATTTCTTGTCTCACTAAACTTTTTAAAATTATTTTAAAAACTTAAAAGATGCTAAATGAATGGAGAATGAGTGTTGATTCCTATTTTTAATAATAAAGATGATGCACAAGATTATGCAAATTATATAGGAATTAAGTTGATGCGTCATACTTTAAAACTATGGGATAGAGTTATGGAGCATTGATATCGTTGTTATACTTATGTTTCTCAAAATCAATTTTAATTCTTGCCGGGTAGGTTTACTATGGAAGCTATACATTTATTGAGAGGTTTAATGGGTAAGTGTAGAGAGAATAATGAGTATCTATATATGATATTGATTTAGAGAAAGCATATGATAAAGTTCCAAGAGAAGTGCAATGGAGAGTTATAGAAAAGAAAAAGCGATAATAATTCTTATATTCATTAAGGATATATATGCATAAGTTGTTACTTGTGTTCAAACAGATGGTGATTTAACCAAGTGTTTTCTTATTTTAGTTGGATTACTTCAAGGATGAGCCTTAAGATCTTATCTTTTTGCTTTTGTCATGGATGTTCTCATTAGATATTTGTAAGAGATTGTCCCCTGGTGTATGCTTTTTGTTTATGATATTCTTATTGTTGATAAGACTAGAGAGAGTTGAAGGTAAACTTGAATTATGTAGGTCAACCTTAGATTCTAAAAGTTATTGTTTGAGTAGATCTAAAATCGAATATATGGAGTGTAATTTTAATAGTAATAGATCTAGTGGGGGGATTGTGACTTTGGGCGATCAAGTTACTAATAAGAGTACACATTTTAAATATCTTAGGTTTATTATTCGGAGTATTGGTGAAATAGATGTGGTTATTATTAGTATAATTTAAGTTGGATGGTCGAAGTGGAGGAATGAATCGATCTTGTTGTGTGATAGAAAAGTCTCCCTCAAACTTAAGGGAAAATTTTATGAGATAGTTATGAGACCTGCAATGCTTTGTGGTGTAGAATGTTGGCCATTAAAAATGAAGCATAATGTTAAGTTTTTCAGAGATAAGGATGCTTAGATGATGAGCAGCTTTGCTCTTAGAGGCAGGATATTAAACAAGCATATATGTGAAAAAGTTGGAGTAGATCCAGTGGAAGAAAAGATTAGAGAGAGTTGCCTTAGATGGGTTGGTCATATAAAACGACTGCCTTCCGATGACCCAATTACGAGAGTAGATGTATTAGATTTGACTTATATTAAGAAGGTATAGGTAAACCTAAAATAAAAATTAGAAATGACAATTCTTTATTAGATTTAAAAAGAATTTAATTCTTAACAAGACACAAAAGAGAAATAAGATTCATGTAGTCAAATCCACATAGTGGGATGAAGAGTTGATGATGTTGTTGTTGTATTTATTAAAAAAATTAAAATTTTGATTTCATCTCTACATTGTCAATTTAATTGCCCGTACTCAATACCTGCTTCCTTGAATATTCTCATTTTTATTTCTCCTTTTGGGGTTTTGGCTAGAGTTTCACAACAACGCCCATTGCCATCTTAATATTGATATATAACTTTATTATAATACTAATGTTACAAAGTCATCTCAACATCAAAGTATGTGATTGTATATATATTGACGTTTAACATTAGCAATTTCTACATCCACAATCATGCCCCCTAGATGTTTTTGACATCAAAGTTCGATGTCATCTTGACATCAACACACCAAATGGTTACACATATCAATGCCCAACTCTCGATAACAATATCATGTCCCCTCTCGATGCGTGACACATACTGACTCTTCACAGTCTATTACTAATAGTTTAAAAACATAAATCATAGTTAAATGATTTATTATTCCTCCATTATTCTTAATATTCCACTTATTCAAATTTTGTACACTATTTTTATGATATAAAAATCATAATATCATGTCTTACTAGTATTCACGTCCTATATTTTTAATAATTAACATGTAATGTCTGTGTCATGTCTTTGCATCAAAGCTCACATCTTATTATGTAAATAACGTGGGGTGTACTTTGCAATGCTATGGACAATAGCGTGTGGTATTATGCACTGCTGAAATATATGTTTTAGATTCAAATAAATAGACAAAGGATTTAGGTGATTGGAGTGACGGAGGAATCATAAACCAATAAGTACGGCAAGAGATTATTTAAATCACTCCTTTTTGTTCCATATTATCATTGCTTGAAGTAGATATCTAATTGTTGCATTGTTGGTAGTTATAAGTCCCTATTTCAATTGGAGAAAGACATGCCATAAAAAAGAACAAATAAGAACAGCAACGTGGATAAAATAAAAAGAACCTAATTTGCTAGGTGCAATTATGCCTTCGTTAAGATTCTTGCATGGAACAAAATATTCACATGAATGGGAAAAGAGAATTTCTTTTAGGAAGCAAATTATTTATATAGAGAGTAGATAGGAAGAAAAAGAAGTGATAGTTCTGTGTATGGGTAGGATTAGTTAATGATTCCCTAAAGTAACCCCAAAATTTAGTTTAATCGACTTAAATATGAGGTAGGAACTATGAATTGAGCTTACATGTATTCATAAAGTACTATCCATGGCTTTATATACCCTCTTTCTTATAATAATTTGTATGAGAGCTATGATGTTACATAAACCCCCTAATAAACCTCTAATATAAGGTAGTTAATCTAAGAAAACTCTAGCATCATAGATATTGGTAGGAAGATTTCATTTTTAAATAGCTTTAAACTTCTTGATATCAATTTTGTTGTGATCTCTAAAGAAAACAAAATCAGAGAAAATCTTTAAGAACATATAAATATGCACCTCTTTGTATTATGAAGCATTCTTTCTAATATTTTTCATTATACCTTGCCCTAAAATTTATCTTATGCTTGAATGGAATGTATGATAAAATGAAGTAGGATTGCAGCTGACCTATTCTTTTTTTTTGTCTAGCTAGCTAGCTACTATTACGGGTTGTTTCCTTCTGCCATTTTGAAGCATGTAGTAACGGGTTTCTTTTGTTGCTCGCCATGCCTTAGTCAATTATAGGTTTTTGAATTCTTATGAAAATCCTTTATCACTATACCTATAGCAAGTGGCTTTTGGAACCCGTTCATTACGAGCTTATGTTGTATATTTTTTTGTGTAATATTGCAGCTATTCTTACGATACTATTCTTGATCTAGTCTCCACAATACTTGGGATTTGTAGTTTTTTTCCTTTTGCTTACTTGTTGCTATGATTATTTGAGGTTCTTTTGATTATATTTATTATCTTTTTCTGACTATGCGGAGAATTAGATTTCACATTTAATTTAGGCCAATTAGAAGCAGCCAGCTTGTAATAGTTTGAGGAATGTTATGAGTAACTTTACAACAACAACAACATCAAGCCTTTATCCCACTACGTGGGGTCGGCTAAATGAATCCTTTTTCTCCATTGTGTCCTATTAAAAGTCAAATTCTCGTTTAAATCTAATAAAGAAAGGTCATTCCTAATATTTTCTAACCAAGTCTTTTTAGGTCTACCCCTACCTTTTTTAACATAGGTCAAATCTAATACCTCTACTCTCCTAACCGGGTCATCGGAAGGCCGCCGTTTTATGTGACCAAACCATCTAAGGCGACTCTCTCTACTCAATGTTATGAGTAACTTTGATTCAATAAAATTCCTTGTTTTAGTTCAATCCTATATGCGCAAGTTTTATCTATAATTCCTCCAATTGCGTTACAAGTGTGATTGTCTCATGTCATAGGGGGTCTGTCATTCTATTATCACAGGGCTTGAATTTCTCTTACTTCGGTGAAATTTTTTATTGATATAATTGATCAAATTTCTTCTATTGGCTTGCTAGTATTTTTTATGTTGTTCTTATTTTATGCAAATGAGTTTCTAATTTTCGTGAATGAATTGCAATTTTCCGTTGATTTTGCATTGTTAAAATTCAATTAGTTTCTTTTTTTGATAATTTTATTATTTTTTAGGGTTTAATTTTGATTTTTTTTTGTTTGCACCTAAATAAAACGATTTTTTTTTGTATTGAATTGTCTTTAATTTGCGAGTCCTAAGTTTGTTTATGTTATATATATATATATATATATTGTATAAATCTAGTTTCATTAGAAAACAACCCTATGTTGTCTTGCATTAAATTGGTATTAGAGTTTATTGTTGCATCATTTCAATTATAACTTGGAGGTTTTGTTGGATTGATAAAAATATATAATTAATGATGCATTTTAAAATAAATCAAGTTGGTTATAGTTTTAAAGGAGAACAACACAATTGTTATGATGCTTAAGATTACTTTCCTACATTCGACGAGAAGTATGTTCTTCGGAATTTTTTAGAGTTGATCAATAATTTGGAAGATTTTCTTGAATTTTACCATTTATTTGTTTCCCAAAAAAATAATGATACTAAATAAATTAACGACACATTTTTTTTACTAGTTATTGCAGGTAAAATAAGATAAATATAGGCTAGTATGAAACACGGGCTTAAAGAAATAATATTTATATTATTGTGAATATACGGATCAATTGTATAATCAATTTAAGATTCATAAACAACATGATTCATGTGTGTTTGATTATTATGATAGGTTTGCATGTCCAGTAGCCCATGTAATTTGCATCTAGACATTATGAATGAAGTTAAGGAAGCTGTTTGTGCTGAATCCAAACTGGTTGCTGATCCGTTGGGAGCTCCTAATTCGAAATTTGAATTCATAAATTCACAAATTCAGGAGGTAGAAGAGGATGCAGGTTTTGCTGAAACTAATTTGGTTGTTATACCGAATCCTTCAACCATTTTTGTTATTCCTTTAATCGGTAAGGCAGAATTAAGTGGAAAAGATCATGGGTTTTAACAGAATTTGTTACACCTCCTTCAGAAGTGAATTTGAATTTTAAAAAGACGGTAATAATGAAAGGGAAAACTGGAATTATTAAGATGGATCATTCTTCTGGTTCTAAACATAAACTTTTCAAAGAAATTCAATCCTTGGGACCGGTGGAAGGCTTTCCTAGAAGGAGAATGGCTGATCTAAGTTCAAAGAAGTTTGTGAGGGGTTCTAACCCTTTAGCTCATTAATGCTTTCTTACTCTTACATGGGAAACTACAGCATGGTGATTCATGGAAGATACTTGATGATGGAATTCATGATCAAAGAGTATCTTAGATTACTAACTTTGGTTTATGGACTCAGATTTTGGAGAAGAAATTAGAGAATTCTACTGAAAGTTCTCATAAATGATTCTCAGATTTTGGTAGACATTTGTATTTATTTACTTTGTCCTTTTTTTAGGTTCCTTTGCTTTCTTTTAGTTTTATATTTGTTTTCTAAAATTACTCTAATTGTTTATGGGATCGATACTAAGTCTTATTTTTTAACCGGTTTGGAATTCTAGGATACTAATCAACCTTATAGGTTGCTTTATTTATTTGGTATCCCCTCCACCCCAAGGGTTTTTAAATGGGAAATAGTAGGGTCTCATTTCAATTATGATAATTTTAGTTTAACAAATATGTTTTCAATAAGGTTTCTTTCCCTGTTGGATCAAGGAACCCTTAGTTTTTTATTTTTGTTCTAGATTGTAATAGGTTGTTCTTCTTTTTTCTTTAATGCAATTTTGCATTCTCTAAAAAAAAAAAAAAAAAATTGCATCTAGACTATTTTGTCATCACCACTTATTTCACATTTTCATTAGAGGTTTTAGATATGAGTTTAGGCATTAACTAAGCTGAAATTCATTGAAAATATTATTTGAGGCTTTATTTAAATGTTTGAATAATAAGATATGTTGTACGTGGTCTATTAGAATTATCACACCTATAATTCGTGTTCCTTCATAAAAATCCATGCCATCTTCTCTGAAGCGGACTTCATAGTTGAATTTCTTATTTTATGGGAAGAAGTTGTAGTTCATGAATAGTCTTTTAGGGATGTATTTGATACATAATAAAATCTGAATCTATAGTTGATATTGAAACTGAATTTACACATACATTTGACCATATTCATGACTTTTCACTCTATACTTGCATAAGAGTTAAAAATGGGTCAAGCAAAATTTTGCTTGAGATCATATTTGAGATTCAATTTTTGAAGTAATTTGAACATATACCTGGATTTGAAGATTAACCAATATTTGTTGTTGTAGTTGATGAATCAAATGAAAATTTTGAAAATGTATTTTTTAATGAAGAAATTAATGATAATTTTCCTATATATGATGAATTGTCTTACTGATATTGATTTTATTTTTAGATATTGATTTCATGACATACAAATTTATAGGGTGAATCTCATGCTGAGAGCTACGTTGATATTATTTCAAGAAAATTTGCTAATATTAAATGTCTTTAAATGTCTTAAAAGAAAATTGAGCTATAAATCTCCATTCCTGAAATCATTTTAGTGCATAATTTTTCTCATCAAAATTTCATACTATTTTGGTTGCTTTTCTTTAATAGGTTTGTCCTGTTTTATATGCATATCTTATTTGTATGGTTTGTGTATTTTAAATTTTTTTAGATCATCTCATTTCTACGAATTAATTATAGGACATTATTAGTATTCCTTAGAATGCATATTGTTTTTAGTGATATTATTACTTGCCTCATATCATATTCATTATTATGATCAATTGTAAGAGTATATTTGTAAAAATAGGCTATTAATTATAACAATTCTAAGCTACCTATTGATTTGATCATGAGACATGTAGAGTTTAAACCTGTCATTAAGTAATAATGAGTTTAAATTCAGAAAGGCATCATTTCAGCCTTTAAGAAATTAAATGTTAGAAAGGCATAGTCAATTAAAATTTTATAGGGCATCAGAACTAACACCTAAAAATAGAAAATACAACGATTAATCTATTTTTAATGCATCGGATTTAACCTTTTTTCTTATTTCTTAAAATTGATATCAATTCTATGAATTCTTCTCTCTTTCATCGCATGACATTTATTTGTGATGATTGATTGATCACTTTATAAAAAGCGCAAAGTATATGATATGATTTGCTTGATGAATATTAAATTTTAAATTTATTATAGTCAAAATTTTCAATGAAATGGACCCTTCACAGGACAATGGGGAAAAATGATTCATGTTGCAGACCCCACATAGTGTGATAAAGCTTGTTGTCATTATATAGTCTAAATTTTCTAAGGAAAATATATCGATGTGGGATTGTAGTTGGCATATAATAATCCTTTAACTGGCATGCTACTATTGCAGGTTTCCTCCTACTTTTAACAATGCAATAGTTATAGGATTAATTCGTTTTTTATCATTGTTCCTGATAGGAAACATTTGTAGCTCAAGTATTTCCTATCAATCTGCGGAAAATAGCAAAAATTCTCCACTAAAATCCGCACAAAACCACGAAAACAATAGATAATTTGTATTATTTGATAAAAGGGAAACGAAAAATAGCAAGATACAATTGATCCTCTATTCGAGAGGAGGATCGATCTCTCCCAATTCTCTAGATGCCGCTAGAGCCCAAAACAAAATCTTAATCTAAGAGATCTCAAATTTCAACCAAATTTAAGATGCCCTAACCCTATGAAAACAAACTATTTAATGCATACAATTCAAAAAAAATCTCTAAATAATCCCTACATTCAATTTCCCTTTAAACTTTCTAAAAAAACCTTCCAAAATGGCTCTGTTTGCTCCTGCGTTTGGATTGGTGCATACATTGAGGCGGAAGAGTTTCGCCTCAATCCGCCTGAGCTGGTCCCATGTGGACTGAATAGACTAGTCCAATTGATCGGTCTAGCAATACTCCCCTCCCAAAATGCCACCTTGTCTTCAAGGTTGAATGAAGAAAACTGGTGCTAAAGAACTTGATGAATAACACTGGACTAAAAAATGGATTGATACTGGGTTGAATGATCCCGGCTTCCGTCATCTCCTTAATCAATCTTTCGATCTCATCCTTTTGGATTTGGGGATGATGATATAGATGAATATTGAGAGGTGAAACTGCTTCCTTCAAGCCGATAGCATGCTCGTGTTCCCGCGGAGGAGTAACTCTTGAGACGGCTGAAAAATCTCACTGAACTGCTAAATCAATTGTTGTACTGAAAGGGGAATGTCACTGCCCTCCTCCAATTTGATCTCCTCCTGCTTATGTAGTTCCATCAGATAATCTTCTCCCACCTCTTATATGCTCATCACCTTGGTTTTAAGTGATATCATGGCGTTGTTGAGCCCTACATCTCCCCTGATCACTATCCTTCGCCCATCCACCAACAGCTCCATCCTCAGTGCTCCCCAGTTAACCTTGGTGTCCCCTAAGATCTGCAGTTACTTCATCCCCAAGATGACATCAGTGATCCCTAACTCTAATGGAATAAAATCCCTCATCTAAACTCCCTGTATGGTCAACACTACTCGCCTACACATCCCCTAACCCATCTCCACCTTACATGTACCCATCATCACTCCATAACACCCCGTATCCACCAATGTCACCCCTAATTAGTCCATGACCTGGTTGGAGATGAAATTGTGAGTTGCCCCACTGTTAATCAACACCATCACATCCACGTTTGCTATTTCCACCTTCACTTTCATGGTGCGATTTGGAGGGGTTCCCACCACTGAATTCAGGGAGACCTCCATCACGTCCAGATGCAGTTTGTCCTCCATCTCTCTCTGTCTCTCCCTACTCTCACCTCCCTCAGTTTCCTCGTCATCATAGATAGTGATAACCTGAAGAGTTCGGTCCCTACACTTGTTCCCTATAGTATACTTCTCATCACATCTGAAGCCTAATCCCTTTGCTCTCTTCTTTTGCATCTCCCTCCCCGTCAGTCATTTGATGTTCCCCCCACTTCCTCCTCCTGCTGGATTCTCTCTGGGAGTCTCATTAATGTTGCTTAATGCAGGCCCCTTTGGGTGCTAGAAGAGTGGTTGTCGTCTTGTAAGTGCCTCCTGATCTGCTGCTCCGGGCTTCCTTCACTAGATTCTTCTGATTTTTCACCAGCTATGCCAACTTCATGGCCTCTCCCAAGCAAGGTTTTAAAGGCGAAATTGGGAATCAAGGCGAGGCATAAGCCTCGAGGCAGATCGAGGCGTAAGCCTCAAAACGATTAAAATAAATTAATTTAAAATTATAAATAATGACAAAAAATAACAAAATATTATGTCAACTATGAATTTGAATATTTGTTTTAAGATAATATTACTGGAATACAATATTTAAAATAAACTCACTTAAAAATAAAACATCCCCTTAGGATCTAGACCCAAAGCAGGCTCATCATCACTTTGATTGTCTTCAGAAGAATCTTCATAATAAATGTCAAAGTCATCCTCAAACTCTTTTTCATCTATAATATTTTTTCCTAAGGGGATGTTTTATTTGGCAGCGCCCCCGGAACAAAATTTTATTACAAGAGTAATTTTGAAATTCTGCTTGTTGTATATGCTCAATACTGAGCAGTACCGAGCATGTACCACTCATTACCGAGCGGTACTGGCTTGGTACCGAGTGTGTACCTAGTGGTACCGAGCATGTACCGCATAGTACCGAGCATGTACCGCTCAGTACCGAGCATATACTTGCTTGGTACCAAGCATGTACCGCTCAGTACCGAGCATATACTTGCTCGGTACCGAGCGGTACTGGCTCGGTACCGAGCATGTACGGTACTGAGCATGAACGGAGCGGTACCGAGCATGTACCTGCTCGGTACCGAGCATGTACTGAGTGGACGAATGAAAGAAAGCCGAATCATAAGTTATTCAAGCTTTCGTTACTGCACGTTAAAGTCAAGGCCCATAACACCGCTCACCTGCTCTTCCGACCTAACCGAGGCCTGAACGTTTCCTGCACTCACAACTTCGGCTTCGTTTCCTGCTTTCAAAATTGTTATTGCTTTCGGCTTCGTTTCCCGCGTCGTCTCCTTCCGACTTCGTCTCCTGCACTCACGGCTTCGTCTCCTTCCCTCACGGCTTTGTCTCCTTCCCTCATGGCTTTGCGTCCAGTTTGCCTTTCAATTCTCACAGGAAGCCCTAATTCTATACGCGAACACGAATCGGCTGCATCGTATTTACATATATATTAAAGAAAAAATTTCAAGGCCGTGCCTCGTACTGCCTCGAGGAGTTACGCTCTGATGCGTACGCCTCGTGCGAAAAAATCGTTGGCTTCGCTAGATGGTTCGAGGCGTAAGCTCCGATATGCATGACTTCCTTCTCGACTTGAGGCGCGACTCAATGCGGACGCCCTGTCTGCTTTTTTAATGGTTGCTCCCAAGTCACGAGGAATCATGGCTTTCACCGCCACTCTGATCTCTTCCTTGAACCCCTTCATGAAGTTTCCCTCCAATGCAATCTCTGATTTCCCTCCACTAGAAACATGACATTGCCTTTCCTCTAAACTTAGACCTGTTGCTGTCATTTTCTCCTCATTCGTCAACCTATTGACGACGAAGTACCTCTCCACCTTATAGATCCATCCACCTTATAGTTTTCCCTTTCCCAAGTGCTTGGCCCTCCCCAAGTCTACCGATCTTTTCGCCTCTGTTCATACACAAACCACTCTACGCTTTCTCCCATCTTTTCTTCAAAATCAGCACCCTTTCCTCCATATTCTCCATCTTTTCTTCCTCAACTAGCACTCTTTGATTCATGCCCCTCATACCCATGCTTTCCTCCATACCTTCCTTCCACTGTGTTCCTCCATGATTTCCACTTCATCGTCCCTCCTACGACAATCATAATTTGTCGTTTTCCCCACCGATTCTTTCGCCTCCGATGTCACCATTTGAATTTGATTCTCCAAAAGCTTTATCATCATTGCATGGAGATCGGAAACCGTTGTCTTCCATGGATGATATTCGATCTTTCATCGTAGCTTTTATTTAGATCATATCTCCTTCCAATCTTTCCCCCAACACGTCTACCTTCTTGGCCGCCATACAAAAATCTGATTTTTTTCTCCAGAAATCAGCATGGTTTTCTTCCTCCGGATGAAATTTTGCAACTAAAATTTTAAAAAATCAGCACCCGATGGTTTCAAGATTTGCTCTGATACTAATTTGATAGGAAACACTTATAGATCTCAAGTATTTCCTATCAATCTTCAGAAAAAGCAAGAATTCTCTACTAAAATGCAGAAAACCACAAAAACAGTAGATTATTATTTGGTGAAAGGGAAACATAAAATAGCAAGATACAATTGATTCTCTATTCGAGAGGAGGATTGATCTCTCCAAAATTTCTAGACGCCGCTAAAGCCCAAAAGAAAACCTTAGTCTAAGAGATCTCAAATGTTAGCCAAATTCAAGATGCCCTAACCCTAGGAAAACAAATTATTTAATGCACACAATTCTTACTTATTTATTTTATTAAATATGCTTAAAAAAAATGTACACAATTCAAAAGGATATCTCTAAACTATCCCTACATTCAATTTCCCTCATAAAATTTCTCGAAAAACCTTCCAAAATGGCTATGTTGGCTCCTGCATTTGGATTGGCGCATACAGAGGGGTGGAAGAGTTCCGCCTCTATCCGCCTTAGCCGGTGCCGTGTGACCGGTCTAAGAGTTCCTTAGTTTTTGGCTTTTAAGTTCCTATGAAAATCCTTTACATTGTTTTCATAATTGGCAACTTTTGGTTCATGTTGATTGTGGTCTTAACACCATTTGTTTCTATAGTGTTCTAACACTATTCTTGTAGTTGGATCTCTTCTCCACAAATTTTGGGATTTGCAGTTGTGAGTCTTTTACTTTCATTCATTTGTAGTCGTGTATTCTTTTAATTATGTTTTCTATTTCTTTAGTTTGTGGAAGATCGGATTTTAAATTAAATTAAACTGATAAGATGCAATTGATTAGGAACTAATTATTTATAAATTAATAGCTTATGACATATAATGGACAACGTTTTCTTTAATAATTATTCTAGATTAGTTAGATACTTGGATGAGTGATTTCTGAGTATGGTACAAGTGCAACTACTTCATTTTGAAGGAGTTATCTCCTTGTGTTGTTGCTTGGCCTATATTTCTTTTATTTTGCTGAATTCTTTATTTGACTCAATTTTCTTTTTCAGATATGGTTATTGGTTTATTATTGTACTTGATTTTGTTTAAATATGATACAACTATGATTGTAATTGTGGTGAATAAATTGCAATTGCCTTTTGATTTTGTATGGTTCTTATTTCTTGTGAGCTTCTTCTGATTTGTTTGATCATTGCATTATCACATGGGTGCTAATTCTCATATTTTCTGATTTGCACCCAAATAAGTTGAGTTTGTTGAGTATTTCGTAGGCATTGATATGCAAATCTTAAATTTCTTCAAGTGATTTATATATACTGCATCATTTTAGTTGCATTAGGATATCCAAGTTCTGAGTCATGCTACATTAATAAATTCCATTGCTCCAAACAAATTTGCTTCTTCTTCATGTAGACACAAACTAGGTAATAGGTATATTTATCTAGAGTCATATAACTAATGATCCTAACTATGAATCATGAAAAGGATGCGATAGAACTAATTTGTGTTTCTTATGATGCTTTAGACTTGAAGCAACTCATCAATTGCTGTATTGGATTGTTTGGGAGACGCGCGCAATATGTAAAAATGATGGTCAAAATTCTCAATTCCAGGTTCTCTGAACCAAACAAAAATGTAGTGAATTTCATTTGCAGTTATCATGTGAAGCATATCATTATACTTGATGCAAAGATTTGAAAGTTTTAAGGCAAAGATTCCTTGAAATCCTCCTTTGATTGTCAACTTTGAGTTTTGTTGCACATCACTTCTATTGCTTCAAGCTTCTAGGAATGCGAACAACCACTTTACTGATGCGATGATTATATACATTTTTTCCCTATTTAATCAAAATTCCAGTTTTCATATGATTTGAAAGGGTTCAGCTTTTGAGGGAGCATCAGCTGAATCTTTAAAATGAGCTTCGATCTTGTTAGTTGATCAAAAACTTTAAAATGCTTCTTGTTTAGTGTGATTTTTGTTTCACGGATTTGATTAAGCAGGTGACTTAACTTCTACGTTATGAAAAGATTTTTATTTACTGATTTTATTTTACTTTATGAGAAATATTTATTTTTCTTCTTGTCTCTTCTGCTTCTTTTGATACTAAGGATCTTGCATAATCATGTTAAACTTCAACCTTCACTGAGGAATAGAAGGTTATGTAGCTCTGCAAAGCTAATGCTCATATGCTATGGAGTTTTTTAAGTGTGAAGTATGTTGGTTCCTTTTTAAGTGTCATCTCATGCATTTTTTACTTTACAGGTTAGAGGCTTTTCAACTACAAGGTAAGGATATTACTTTCTATGCAACCACTATTATTAATGTTGTCATTCATTGAATCCTACGAAGAAAAGCTTAAATTAGTATTATTTTAGGAGATCATGTGCTGTTAGTGATACTGGGGGAGGTGATGAGAAGTTCTCATATTGGTTAGAAACTCTATTTTCTTGTAGGTTTCTCAGCTGTCACTTTGCACAACTGTCCTTGCTGTTCATGCGTATCCTAGCATACCCTGTCTATCAGGGTTTTATTGATTAAGAGGAATGTACAGAGGGCTTTGGGTAGTGGGTTTTTGTATGTTCATGTAGTTATAGGATTTCTTTCTGTTGGCTCTATAACAAATGCAAAGTTTTCCATTTTACGATGTTTGTGAACTGTGATGTCTGGGGGTGATTATGGGCCATCAAGTCATTAAAAAGAGTACACCTTTTAGATATTTTGGGTCTATTGTTCATAATGGTGGTGAAATAAATGGGGGTATTATTAGTAGAATTCAAGTTATTTGATTAAAGTGGAAGAATGCGTCAGGCTTGTTGTGTGATACGAAAGTCTTTAAGATGGTGGTGAGACCTGCAATGCTTTGTGATGCATAATGTTGGTCATTAAATGAGAAGTATAAAATTAATTCAAGTGTTGCAGAGATGAGGATGCTCAAGTGGATGAGTGGCTTTACTAATACAGACAGAAAAACGAAACAAGTATACACGTGTAAAGGTTGGAGTAGCTGTAGTAGCATATAAGATTAGAGAGTGTCTCCTTAGATGGTTTGGTCATATGAACTGTCAGCCTTCCGATAACCTTGTTAGAAGAGTAGATGTATTAAATCTGGCCTATATTAGGAGAGGTAGAGGTAGACCTAAAAAGACTTTATTAGAAAGGATTAGAAATGACCTTTCTTTATTAGATTTAAAAGAGAATTTGACTCTTAATAGAACACAATGCTGAAAAAAGATTCATATAGCCAAACCCACTTAATGGGATAATGCTTGATGTTATTGTTGGCTACTGAGTGAGGTTAAAGTACCTTGCAAGGTCTTGAAATGAGCTTCTTGTGCATTTTCTTTTGCTTTATCAAGTCATATTTGTTTATTTCTCTTCAAGAAACCAAAAGAAGGTTATGTCTGCAAATAATATTTTCTTTATTCTCATATTCATAGTTTGTAGGTATAAATATAATTGGCATGCAATGGATGAAAATTATCTTTTGCAAAGTTTGACATTCATCACAACATTCATCTCAAATATTTTTTTTCAAATCTTGGTTAATGGAAATAAAGTCATTTAATTGTGATTTATTCAGTGTACTTTCCTACATGCAAAACAAATATAGAAATTAGTTTTGATATAATTTGCTGGAGATTCGTTTGGTCATGTATAAAAAGCTCCAAATTTAGCTTCTCTTTTTGTTGGGTGTTTCTTTAAAGACATCTGTCAAAACATAATTTATGAAACACAGTAGAATCATTGAGAGAGCTTTCTTATTTATCTCCATTGTCTTCTTCACTCATAGAATAACTTATTTTGCCTGTTTCGACTAAATAAGCCTATGTCCATAACCACATGCAGTGATAAAGTTTCACTAGTTCATGATGTTTACATATTGCTATAATATTGCTGAGAAGATTCTCTCTTATTCCTTCACTTTTCATAACTCCAACAAATCCACATACTAATTAAATAAACTTATTTATTATATACATACTATCATATATATCTATATATATACATACATTAATTTTATTTTCTTAACGTCTTCACCATACCTTCCTAAACTACAACAGCAACTATTCCAGCCAAAAGCATCTATTGGTTAAATATCAAAGCTAAAATCTCTGGTTTGGTCTCAAATTATAGCTTTGATATTTAACTAATAGATGTTTTGGCTGGAAGAATTACTTGCTATTGTCATTTTGGAAAGCATGGTGAAGGTGTTAAGAACATAAAATTAATAAATATATGTATATTTACTTTATTTTCTTAACACCTTCGCCATATTTTCCTAAATGGTAGTAACAAGTAATTGTTTTAGCAAGAATCATTTGTAAGTTGAATATCAAATCTATAATTTCTTGTTCAATCTAATCAACTTTGTTGCCTGCCACCTTGCTGGAGTTCAATTCAGATGATGATGTCAGCAGTTACCTATGCCATGGACTAATTCACCGTCTACTTTCAAAGATTGTTGACTTGCTATCAAAGACCTATGTTTTTCATTTCACTTGCTGCTGCTGTAGGCCCTCGCCTATGGCCTAGACAGTGAAGCTGGGATCTGCTCAATATAAGCCTTGATGGTGATGAAGGACTCGCATTCCTGGCTGGAGAAAACCATGAGCTTTCTTCTGAATCATGGATTGCCTTGACTG
This sequence comes from Dendrobium catenatum, assembly GCF_001605985.2. Taxonomy (NCBI): domain Eukaryota; kingdom Viridiplantae; phylum Streptophyta; class Magnoliopsida; order Asparagales; family Orchidaceae; genus Dendrobium; species Dendrobium catenatum. The sequence continues at coordinate 526,705 of NW_021318490.1, read as the reverse complement.
GTTGGTTTGGAGTGGTTTTATATAAGAGCAGTTAATAGATTTGTTTAGATTAGGGAGTGATTAGATAAATACTAAGGTTAGATATTAGGCAACAAATCTTTGCTGAGTTATAACAGATTTACTACTTAAAACATACGGAATTTTAGGAATTAATTTCCCAAACAGTATATTTATGAGAAACCTTTTTATTTGAACTTCTTCTGCTCTTTATGTCATTTATGCCCTACAAATCATCGTGTGGCAGATATGGCTAGAACCCCCTACTCAAAATCTTGCTAAAACGCCTATATGTATGTTCTCATGCTGAAAACTTGAAACTAGTGTCGTCAGTCAATGATCATTTACCACAAATCTGGATTTTTTTTCCCTCTTACAAACGGATGAATGAGTGTTGCACCATCTTAGTATTTGAAAGACCACCCGTTTATGGTATTTTCTCTATGGCGTTAATTCGCTTATTCTTTTGCGATTCCTCAATTGAATAGTTACTGAAGTAGTCACCACCATTTATTTTACGTTCAAAATCCGTCTTGAATACAGGATGATTGCATTTTGATTTGCTTCTTTATATAATATTATGTTTTCCTCTTGTAATATTTAAGTTTCAGGTGCTTCATGTTATGAGTGGATACGCATGTTTTGCTGGGTTCTCTGTTTTTAGCTAGCTGCTCTCTAGATAATTCTTGCAAGTTAGTTGGATTAACAGATTTGAATAGCTGATAGATCACAGTCATTGGATCTGATCCTAGCTAATCGGCGGGTGCTAACATGTCTTTAATGAGCTCAGCAGATTCATCTACATCGTGCAGCGAACCTGGCTGTTATGGGCATAAAAGTAATGATTCCACAGGATTATCTTCTCAGATATTTACCTCAGATAAACAAATGTTGCATTATGGTCTTCCTTCTTACCAGTCAAACATATATGGTCAGCAATATTTTACTAATGCTTCCACTGGTCTGAATCCTTTAAACTCTATTCATCTATCATCTTCAGTTCATGGAAATTTGCACCGTCCGCAAGCTTTTTCAGGGACTTATCAACTGATTGGGAACGGTCGTTCTTCTGTTATACAAGATAATCCATATAATGCATGTTTTGCTGCAGTTCGGCATCAGACTTCATCTGTTTCAAACAATTATCAACAAGCAGCTCGTTCTCTGTTGGAGAGTCAGAGTCCGGAGCCTGAAATGGACTTTGAAGAAATTGATATAACATTGAAGCTTCAAGAGCTCGAGAGGGCATTACTGAGCGAGAATGATGAGGACTTTACAGACCTTGGCCAGGAAATGTTTATGGATGAAGACTGGACTGAATCCATCAAAAGTCTCATGACTCCAAATTCACCAAAAGAATCTTCATCGGACTCAAACATCAGCAGTATCAGTAGCAACCGAGAAATGAGGACCTCTAAACAGTTGCTTTTTGATTGTGCATCTGTCCTATCAGATGGAAATGTGGAAGAGGCCCAGGCCATGATCATAGAGCTTCGGCAAATGGTGGCAATTCAAGGGGATCCTCCTCAAAGGCTCGCAGCTTACTTGGTAGAAGGGCTTGCAGCCAGAATTGTCTCTTCAGGTCATGGCCTCTACAAAGCTCTGAAATGCAAAGAGCCCCCGACAACCGATCAGTTGTCTGCTATGCAGATCCTCTTTGAAATTTGCCCCTGCTTTAAATTTGGTTTCATGGCTGCCAATGGTGCGATTGCTGAAGCATTCAAAGATGAAGAAAGAGTCCATATTTTAGACTTTGATATAAACCAAGGAAGTCAATACATAACTTTGATTCAAGCCTTATCAGCTCGGCAAACAAAACCACCCCATTTGAGGATAACTGGTGTGGATGATCCAGAGTCAGTGCAACGGACAATTGGAGGCTTGGAAGTCATTGGGCAACGCCTAGAGAAGCTTGCAGAGGAAGCAGGTGTCCCATTTAAGTTCCAGGCAATAGCTGCCAAGACTGCAGATGTTACTCCTTCAATGCTAGATTGTCGACCTGGCGAGGCACTTGTTGTGAACTTTGCATTTCAACTTCATCATATGCCAGATGAAAGCGTATCAACAGTGAACCAACGAGATCGACTTCTTCGCATGGTAAAGAGTCTGAATCCAAAGTTGGTTACAGTTGTTGAGCAGGATGTAAACACCAATACCGCCCCTTTCTTTCCAAGGTTTGCTGCCCATGAAACTACAGTCTTTCATCGATTTTATGCTAAAAGCTATTTCATCATCCATTGTTTTGCTATTTCATCATCCAATGCTTCTTGAAGGATCTACTTTTTTTTTAAAATTTTTTTTTTTTTGAAGAAACTTGAAGGATCTACTTTGCTTGAGTTTAATTGGAGTATTTATCACCATAATTAGTTTTGTATTAGTTATAAGTCTAATATTTCTTAAAATCAATTTGGATTTATGCCGAGTAAGTCTACCATGGAAGCTATACATTTATTGAGAGGTTTGATGGAGAAGTATAGGGAGAATAAGGAGGATCTACTTATAATATTTATTGATTTAAAGAAAGCATATGATAAAGTTCCAAAAGAAGTGCTATGGAGAGTTCTAAAAAAGAAAGGGGTTAATAATGCTTATATTCAAGTCATTAAGAATATGTATGCAGGAGTTGTTATTTGTGTTCAAACACAAGGTGGTTTGACCAAGTATTTTCCTATTTCAGTTGGATTACATTAAGGATCAGACTTAAGCCCATATTTTTTTACATTAGTCATGGATATTCTCATTAGAAATTTAAAGGAGATTGTACCTTAATGTATGCTTTTTATTGATGATATTCTTCTTCTTGATAATACTAGAGAGTGAGTTCAAGGTAAAGTTGAATTATGGAGGTCAACCTTAGAATCTAAAAGTTTTCGTTTGAGTCAATCTAAAATTGAATATATGGAGTGTAATTTTAGAGATAATAGATCTAGTGGGGAATTGTGACTTTGGACGATGAAATCATTAATAAGAGTACACGCTTTAGATATATTAGGTCTATTGTTTAGAGTGATGGTGAAATTGATGGGGATATTATTAGTAGAATTCAAGTTGGATGGTTGAAGTGGAGGAATGCATCGAGCTTGTTGTGTGATAGAAAGGCCCCTCTCAAATTAAAGGGACAATTCTATAAGATGGTGGTGAGACCTGCAATGCTTTATGGTGTAGAATGTTGACCATTAAAAGAGATGTATAACATTAAGTTAAGTGTTGCAGAGATGAGGATGCTCAGGTGGATGCATGGCTTTACTCATAGAGACATGATACAAAATGAACATATACGTGAAAAGGTTGGAGTTGCTTCAGTGGAAGATAAGATTAGAGAAAGTAACCTTAGATGGTTTGGGCACATAAAACAATAACCTTCTAATGACCCGGTTAGGAAAGTAGATGTATTAAATTTGACTTATGTTAGGATAGGTAGAGGTAGACTTAAAAGACTTGGTTAGAAAATATTAGAAATGACCTATCTTTATTATATTTAAATGAGAATTTAACTCTCAACAGGACACGATGAAAAAAGGATTCATGTAACTGACCCCACATAGTGGGATAAAGGCTTGATGATGTTGTTGTTGTATGAGTGAAATCACAAGTTGATGGAATTACTTAGGAAATTGGTCCGTTTATATATTTTTTTCAAACTTTTGATGACCGGAAAAAAATTCAGTTGAAAGATTATTTTCATCTTCCGTTTTGGGTTATAACACTAGAATCGATGGGGTGGGCAAGATTTTTTGTAGATGCACAAGCCGTGCGGTTGGAGGACCACAAAATTGTGAGATGGCTAGGGCGGATTTCATCTTTTTTGCTCAAACATCAGATAATAAAACAAATCATTTTATCGGTAATTTTGCTTCTCAACCAAACAAGAGATCTGCAATTAATTAAAATCAAAATCAAAATTTTATTTTCTTTTATTTACCATTTTACTTTATACTCTCATTCAGTCAAAGCAAACATAGCCTTCAAAAATATAGATTTTCATTTCATCATGTTTCCTTCAAAGAATTTTTAGCTTGTCAAATTTGCTTGTTCACTCTAATCGGCAGTAAGGGTTCCCTCTATCCTCTCTTAAAAACAGAATTTTATGTACTTTTTTCATATGCTCTTTTTTTCATCATCCCTGCATTCAGATTTGTTGGATTATATTTCACCTCTAGTTTTTGCATTATTGCTACGACTTGGTGCTTCTCTTTTGTCACAAGTGAGTTTAAAACCAGCTTAACTCATTTCTCCTTTGCACATAATAAATACCAAATTTTCTTCAAGCCAACTTGATGGCGAAATATGAGATCATTAAATGACAGGTTTGTGGAGGTCTACAACTACTACTCAGCAGTGTTTGAGTCACTTGATGCGACTTTACCAAGGGAGAGCCCTGATAGAATGAATGTGGAGAGGCAGTGCCTCGCAAGAGATATAGTGAACATTGTGGCCTGTGAGGGGGCTGACAGAATAGAAAGGTATACTGTTTTCGTTTCAGCACATTCTTTAATCTATTTGTTTAGGATTTTTAGAGTAAATTCTCCTCTTGATACCAAACCATTTTTGTCAAATTTAAGATACGAAGCAGCGGGGAAGTGGAGGGCGAGGATGACAATGGCTGGATTTGTCTCATGCCCGCTTAGTTCTTATGTTAACGGAGCAATCAGGTCGCTATTGAAGTCCTACTGCGACAGGTACAAGATTAAGGAGGAAAACGGTGCGCTGTATTTCGGCTGGGAGGATAAGATTTTGGTTGTGGCTTCTGCATGGAAATGAAGGAATTTTTTCTGCTATAATAAGGTAGTTTTGATGTGCCTTTTGTATATAAGATTGGTGTGTGAGAAGTCTATAGAATCTATGGCTTCTTGATGTTTGATCTAATCTGCTCAAATGTAATCTGAATTCTGTGTGGTGCATTCGGCAACAATGTTTTTCCTTGCTAATTTATTGTAACTGTTTCTATTATATTTCAGAATCTGTGTGCAGCTTATAATTTTATTAAATAAAGGCTTCTCATCAATAGTTTTAAAAACTGGCGCAAGTGATGATTTTGCAATATTGATGTATTTTGGATCAGTTTATTCGCTGTAAGCATTCCAGTTAAAATTATGGCTTAAGGTGAATTTTATTAGAACAGTTCAAGTTCTTTTTTTTTTTTTTTTTTTTTTTTTTTTTTGTTAGATTAGTTTTTTTTTAGAAGTTTAAGTGTTGCGGAGTTAGGATGCTCAGGTGGATGAGTGGCTTTACCCTTAAAGATACATACGAAATGAGCATATACGTGAAAAGGTTGGAGTAGCTCTAGTGGAAGATAAGATTAGAGAGAGTGCTTTAGATGGTTTGGTCACATAAAACAGTGGCCTTCCGATGACCCGATTAGGAAAATAGAGGTATTAAATTTGACATATGTTAATAAAGATAGAGGTAGTCCTAAAAAGACTTGGTTAGAAAATATTAAAAATGAATTTTCATTATTAGATTTAAACAAGAATTTGACTTTTAACTAGTCACAATGGAAAAAGACTCATGTAGTTGACCTCATGTAGTGGGAGAAAGGATTGATGATGATGATGTTGTTGTTAGATTAATTTTTGTTAGCTTTGCAATGAATTTTACTTTTAACTAAACATTTGTTTTATTATTTTATTATAATTCTTATAAGTGCATGCAAATTTGCAATCAATTCTGTAATTAAGTTTATATTCTATTGTTATTATTATTATTATTGTATAGCTAGATAGTTAAATTTATTTTATTATTATAATTACATAAGTGAAAATATTTTAATTTATAATATGATGATTTCAAAATTAAATAGTTTTTTTTGTCTGCGTTATAGTAAAGCAACGTAGCTTAACTAGAAAATACGATCCTACCACTAATTATATAGTTCTGGCAAGACAAATTAGCAGACGTATATTCAAGGACTGGTGGTGACTGGTGATTGGGGAATAGGCATACTACGTCTGGCGCCGGAACAATTATTACGTCCTCTGACCTGACGTAGAGGTACGTTCGGCCGCCAATAACATATCGCCACGTGTTCTTACTCTTTACCGCGCGGCCCGACGACTTGACCCGGAGCGGAACCCAGGAATGCTTTATTTTTTTGCTCAGGATTTGCTCTGGATTTGCTCAGGATTTGCTAGAAAAAACTAGGTACAACTCAGTATTTGCTCAGGATTTGCTCGGTATTGATAGGGATTTGCTCGGTAGTGCTAATATATATATATATATATATATATTCATCTGATACTTAAAACAAAAAAATTGATAAAATCCCATGCCTGCCCTGGTGTCGCACGACCTCGCATGTCGCTCGCACGTCGAAGCCACTCCGATCGTGCTTCGCATGATCTCACCCTTGCACCTTTAAATGGCCACAAGAATGAGGCCTTTGGCCTCTTTCGCGGTCCGCTCTCTCTCTGGTCACTGCTCGACTTCGCTCCTTCAACGACATCTTCCTGTAGGATCAAAAGTTACGACACTTCTGATCGGAAGCTAGGGCGGGAGCTCGATCATTGTGAAGGCTCATTCTATGACACCTTCTGTTGGATTGGAAGTTAGGGCATTTTGATCGGAGGGAATACGGGAGCCGCTCGCTGTGAAGGCAACTTTCACCCTCTCGAGTCCTTCGGCTCCTTCGCGCTATCCAACTATGCTCACTCGGTGACTTTCCCTTCCGGTCGGAGCAGGAGTCTCAGAACACTCAGAACATAGACGAGAAATGAAAAAGGAAAGCGTTTCTTATTGCTTTCCATCAGTACAATACATTCCTATTTATTGAGTGTGATGGGTTCTTGAATCTAATGGATGAAGTACAAGTGTATGGCTAATATTTTAGCAGGCCGTTATTTGTTTGTTGTTTGTATGGTGCGATCCTTGAGCTGTTGTACAGCTGTCCTAGTTGTGTTGGCTTTTATGTCCCCGCAAACTAACGATGATAGCTGAACTGTTAGTTTGGATCGAAGTAAATGATATCTTGGTGTGGAGAGTGGTTTGGTTAGGATATCTGCAATCTGATTAATCATACTGATGGGTGTAATCGAAATCTCCTTTGTTTGAATGTGATCTCTTATGAAATGGAAATCCACATCAATATGTTTAGTTCTAGCATGGAATACCGGATTGTTTGCAAGGGCGATAGCCGATGTGTTATCACAATGTATGATCATGGGGTGTTCTTGAGGTTGATTGAAGTCGGCAAAAAGTCAATGAAGCCAAATGACATAAGCTGTAACTACAGCCAAAGAGTGGTATTCTACTTCTATAGAGGAACGTGCCATAATTTATTGTTTCTTTACAGTCCAAGAAATGAGATTATCACCAAAAAAGTAGCAATAGCCAGATGTGGATTGTCTTGTGTCAAGGTCAGCCGCCCAGTCAGTGTCGGAGTAGGCCGTGAGTTGGAGAGATGAAGAAGAGATCGGAAGACCAAAGTGAATAGTACCTTTTAGGTAACGAAGAAGTCTTTTTAGGAGATGATAGTGAGAGGATGAGGGAGCATGCATATGTTGGCATAATGTGTTAAAAATGAATGATATGTCTGGGTGAGTGATAGTTAGATATTATAGGGAGCCTGTAATGTGACGATATGTTGTGGGATTGCAGAGAGAGAGGTCTATCGGAGGATCTTGAAGAATTTTAGTGACAGATGGATTGGCAAAGTGGATTGCATGTATCCATGCCCATTTGTTGAAGAATGGAGGTACAATATGATGTTTGGGACAAATGAAGTTTGATGTTGTGAGAAAGAATCTGAATGCCGAGAAATGTGTTAGGTTGCCTAAGGTGATTGATAGAGAATGATTGTCTTAAAGATGAGATTATTTTGTGAAGGAGTGATGGGTCATTTCCTATAATTAATATGTCATCCACATAGATAAGAAGGTAGGCTTGCAAAGAGTTTTGTTTGAAGATAAAGAGGGCTGGATCGGCCTTGCTTTTATGGAAGCCCAAGGAATGAAGATGCATAGAGAAAGTGTGAAACCATTATCTTGGAGCCTGTTTTAGACCATAAAGGGATTTTTGAAGAAGGCAAACATGCTGGGGAAAGGTTTTGTCTTCGAACCCATGGTGTTGTTTCATGTAAATAGTGTCCGGAAGCGAGCCATGAAGAAAAGCATTTGCTACATCAAGTTGATGCATGGACCAGCTATGCGTGACAGCAATGGTAAGCAGAACTCTAATAGATGGAAATTTGGCTACTAAACTAAATGTCTCGATGTAATTGAGACCAAATTCTTGATGGTTTCCTTGAGCCACTAGCCTTGCTTTGTGACGAGCTATAGAGCCATCAGTATTTCTTTTTGTTTTGAATGTCCAACAGCAGCCTAATATGGGTTGGTTAGTGGGTGGGGAACAAGAAGCCATGTGCCTTGTTGTTGGAGCACAAGAAATTCGGAAGCCATAGCATTGCGCCAATGTGGATATTTTGATGCTTCATCATAGGTATTGGGATCAGTTGTGAGAGGTGAATGAAGGTTTAGAATTTGTTGAGGTTTGAGGTTTCCGGTTTGTAGTCTGGTGACCATGGGATGAGTGGAGGTGTTAGGTGGCTGCAACGGTTGAGAGTGTGGTGGGGAGGCATTAGCATTAGTTTGCGAAGAAGATGAAATTGCTTCAGGAAGCTTAGAATAGGTTTGTGGGGTTGGAGGTATTGAGGTAGCTGTCCTGATGTTGGTGTGTGATATGGGCATTGATAATAGTAGATTGGGGCTTATGTTGCTGTCCATGGTTTCTGTAGCAGTAGTGATGGGTTTTTGGGAGAATGGGAAGTAGGTTTCATCAAAAGAGACATGTCTAGAGGTATAGACCTTGTTTGTAGTGATGTCGAGGTATCAGTAGCCTTTATATGATTGAGCATAGCCTATAAAAACACATTATGTTGATTTCAGAGAGAGTTTGTGGGCAGTTTGGGAGGGAAGAAGTGGATAGCAAGCGCACCCAAAGATTCGTAGATGATCATAGTTTGGAGCTTTGTTGTATAGATCTGATATGGTGATACATTGGAGATAGTGGGTGATGGCATTAGATTGATAAGGTAAATTGTGGTAAGAAGAGTATCTAGCCATAGGTGATAAGGGAGATGGGCTATATTTAGTAAGGTTCTTGTAGTTTCAAGAATATGGAGATGTTTCCTTTCGGCGAGTCCATTTTGTTCGGGAGTGTAAGGACAACTATTTTGGTGTTGTATGCCGTGTGTTTGGAGATAGTTTTCAAGTTTGAGTTAACAAATTCTTTCTCGCCATCACTGCGGAGGCATTTTATAGTAAATGGGAATTGTTTTTCAATGGAAGTATGAAACTGAACAAATTTGGAGAATACTTCAGATTTATGCATTAAGGGATAAACCCATGTAAATTGAGACGAATCATCAATGAATGAGACATAGTATCTATAACCTTGCATTGATGAGAAGGGGGCCGGACCCCATACAACTGTGTGAACAAGCTCAAACGGCTTGTAGTTATGATTTTGAGAAGGGAAGAAAGGATGTTTATGACCTTTTGAGGCCTTACATGATGAGAAAAATGAAAAAGAAGTAGGTATAGCTAGAGATTTATTCAGCTTTGAAATGGTTGCCATAGTATGTTGATGTGGGTGTCCCAAGCGATGGTGCCAATGAATAGATGCTGGAATGTTGGTTGAGGATGCAGTTTTTGGAGAATGACTTTCAAAACTTGTTGAGATGGAATAGATCCTCTCACGGCACGGACCTGAGAGAAGAACTGAATTCTTCGTCTGATCCTTGATTTGAAAATCGGAGGCATCAAACCGAATTGAAAGATTATTGTCTTGAGCGAGTTTGGATATGGAAAGAAGAGTATATGAAAGTTGAGGAAAATTAAAAAGGTTACGTAAGAAGAGCTTACGCGAGGGAGTCGGTAGAAGGCCCCGAGCGGACTGAGCAATGGAGAGTTGGCGACCGTCTCCAATGGTGACTGAGTCATTACCTTGATAATCTGAAGGTTGGAAAATATTCTCAATGATGTTGGTAAGGTGGGATGAAGCACCTGTGTCCAGAATCTAGTCCTCATTGGACTGAGTCGAAGATGCTGCAAGAGCGGTCTGTTGTGTGGACGGAGTGGGATACTGTAAATTGAGGCGGTGCCAGCACGAGTTTGCAGAGTGCCCTCTTTTTCGCAGATTTGACAAATTTTTGCGGCAATGGAAGGATCTGTCACTGTTCATGATGAGGAGCGATTATTTATGCCACGATTTGAATTATAGGAAGAACGTCCTCTGCCGCATCCTCTGCTGCGATATGAGTAGAATGTTGTGTCCATATTTGGAGCTACGACGTCCTTTGCCGATTCAGTGGAAATGTTAATTTGCTCACTCAAGAGAAGTGAGTATAAATCTTCAAGGCTGATCAGAGATAAGCTTGTACGGATTGACGTCTTAAACGCCTGATAAGATGATGCTAGACCATTTAAGGTGAGAAGTATGTCTTCAGGATCTATAGTTGCACCTGCTGCTGCTATGTTATCAACTAGCGTCTTAATCGTAGTGAGATATTGAAGTAGCATAGATTTGCCCATTGTAGTGTTGTGCAGCTCATTCTTGAGCTGTATAACTCTTGAACGGTTAGTTGCCTGGAGTCGACGTTCAAGAGTCCTCCATATATCCGCACATGAGTCAAGACGACTAACATACGGGAGAATGGATAGAGAAAGGGTCGAGTAGAGCGCTGCAGCAAGATTTTGATCTATGAGTGTCCAGTGAGTAAATTGACGATGTCCAGTGAGTGAAACGACGGCTGGGCATGGAGCTACCATCAGTTTGTTCGTCAAAATGAGGGGGAGCCGCGACTGATGGGTCCAATAAGGAGGTAAAGTTGTTTGCTCTAAACAACTTGAGAATCTGAGATTTCAAAGAGGGGTAGTTTTCACTACAATATTCTTGATATTGGAGATCAAGAATTTTAAAGGGGAAGGGATAGCGATGCTATCCTGGTCGTCTTCTCCGATGTGTGAAGAATGAGAAGAATCCATCAATTTTTCTGATGGATTTAGAAAGAACTGGGAAGGGGCTGCGAGCCAAACTGAGGCTCTGATACCATGTCAGAACACTCGGAACAGAGATAATAAATGAAAAAGGAAAGAGTTTCTTATTGCTTTCCATCAGTACAGTACATTCCTATTTATAGAGTGTGATGGGTTCTTGAATTTAATGGACGAAGTACAAGTGTATGGCTAATATTTAGTAGGCCGTTATTTGTTTGTTGTTTGTATGGTGCGATCCTTGAGCTGGTGTACAACTGTCCGAGGGTTGTTGGCTTTTAGGGAGTTACGACATTTTGATTCAAAGAAACGTCAGGAACTTGCTCGCTTGGAAGGTTACTTTCTCCCTTACCGTGAGCTTATTCGGCTCCTTTGCTGTTGTTTGACTTCACTCCTTCGACTACATCCCTTCCTGTCGGTTTGAAAGTTCCAACATTTTGGTTGGAAGCAAGAACTGGAGCTCTCTCCCTGTGAAGGTAGCTTTCTTCCCTTCGCATGCTTATTCGTCCAAATTCTACATAAATCCTGTTGTCGAATGGCCCCTTGGAGCTAAAAAAGAAGAAAACAAAGGATTTAAGCTTAATCCTGCTCAAATCCTACATTTATTTTTACTATTTTTATCATTTTATTTTAATTGACTAAGTTTAATTATAAATTAACTATTATTAATTATAATTAATTAATCATAATAATAATTATTTATAATTAGTTACTTAATTATAATTAGTTATCTTTAATTATAATTAATCATAATTAATTTTAACTAATTAAAATTAATTACTTTAATCATAATTAATTAATAATGATGATTAGTTATAATTAATCATTATTAAGTTTAATTAATTATAATTAATTTTAATTAATAAAAATTATTTTAATTCTAATAATGATAAAGAATTATAATTAATTACTTAATTATAATTAAATTATCTTTAATTTTAATTAATTACTATTAATTATAGTCAATCATAATTAATTTAAGTTAATTAAAAAGAAAAAAAGAAAAGAAAATTTCTCTCTTACCTCAATATACGTGTCGAGCTGGCAAACCGCCCATACACGCTTTTCTCTAACATGATGGGAAGGGAACCCGGTCCGACACCTACGACAAGGTAGGTGAGCGACCCCTCGGCCCCAAAATCCTATCCTCGATGTTCGTGTCGAGTCGGTAAACCACTCATGCACGCTTTTCTTTAGCGTGGTGGTAATGAAACCCGGTGCGACCCCTACGACAAGGCGGGTAGGCCCGATGCACGCATTTCTTTGCGTGACTGGGATAATCTTAAGTACCCATATACGGCTTTATACCTGCGGGGAGATGCCAGGAGGCTGCCAAAATTTGGGGTGAACATATGATCGCACTTGGACCTAATTTGGACTCAAATGAACATGAGATAATGGACTTGAGCATGAACTACAAGGACTTGTATTTAAACTCAACTCAAATGATTAATCAAGACTTGAACCTAAATAAAATAAGTTCGAACTTGAACTGGATTTGAATATCAAGTGAACATAATTTGAACTCAAGCAAAGACTTGAGTTGGACCACATGGGACTGTACTTACAAGCCATTTAACAACAATGAACTTTAACAAATGTGAAAAATAGTGATCTCGGACAAACTACAGAGGACATGAAATTGACTTAAACTTGAACTTGATATAAGAGACTTGAACAATCAAGATAAAATATCCTTTGTTATTCAAACATCACTTCTCTTCCTCTAGTTGAGAAAATAGAAGACTTGTGACACTCAACATGGCTCATCTACATGCAAGCAATCATGTCCATATGTTACAAACACAAGATTAAAATGCAGTTAAGTGTATTGAGCCCTACAAGTAATAAGGGTCAAAATGTATGAAGAAATTAGCAATAAGTGGAGTTTATCCAACACTCATCATACATAATGCAATACATTTGAAGCACATATGAGTCCCTACGAGGTCAAATGTACCATACTTGCAAGGACAACAGATGGTTACAGAATGCATATGTGTATCCTATATGCATTATGAAAACCTCAATATAAATAATAATTCACGTGTTGATTGAAGAAGGCGACACTGGAGATCAATAACAGAGAACCCATTGCTGCAAATAACTTGTGAATGACAAAGGGGGTAATAGACTCATATGACAATCCCTACAAGATTGAGATGACAACACTGATAGTGGAAGATACATCATTGCAAATAAGTGCATCAAACTCACCTGAGATTGATGAAAGGTGGATATGATGTAGGAATAATGGCTCTTCTTTGAACACTTCCAGGAGGTCGTAGTGAATACAATGGGTTCCTATAAATAAACACAAACCACTTGAGGATAACAATAATGGGTATATCATAAGTACAACGAACTCTTGTGGACACAAGTATAGATATCACTTACATTAGCGATGATTGAGATTTGCAAGTACGTCATATATGAGAACAACTCTATGTATGGAAAAGGACACCTCAAAGTAGAATGGGAGAGATGTTTGAACAAATTCAAATTAAACTTTCTGGTGTTTTAAAATTCTTTCAAGAAAATGCAGAGGAATGATAAGAAATGTAAATGCCTACGGGCAATGTGAGAATATTTCCTTACAAAGCAATCTTTTTACAAAAAGAGAGGTATCATGCCTGTGACGAATACAGTTACCAACAAGACAAAGCAAGAGATTCGTTAGTGTACTACAATCTATCTATATAAACCATGCAAGTATTACATGATAATCTACATGTATAAAAGCAACAAGCAACTCAATCCAAACGCTGCTACAACACGCCACCGGATCTGTAACCCAAATACATGTAGACAGAAGGCATGTACGAGCTATTATAGAAGATATATTATATATCTCAAAATACCCCGCACAAGCATTATAGGTTGTATACACATAGGTACACTCAAAGGGGGTATATAATCAAGAACCTGTATGGGTCCTGGAGAGCATGGTATAAGTATACACATGACGTCTTGGGATGCTGCACGAGTCAGTAAGTGAACTTAAGTTTGAACCCAATCCTTCTATGCAGATCAATAGGAGTCAACAAGGTTTGAACCATCAAACAAATATAAGGTTGCAGCAACTGACATATTTGCCTTAATATATTTATATTAGGCCTTCTAGGCATATATCAAAGAGAATTCACTAATAAAGCATAAATCATATGAAACCCGATCCTCTATCGATAACTCGATGGGTTGATAAGGTTCATCTATGAAATATAGCTATTTTTAAATGAAAAGGACTCAACACCTCGATGATAGCCGCGTTGAATGTAAATCTCAACCTGAGGGGTTAACAAACACTTTGAAATGCCTCAAAACTTCCACAAAATTTAAATTCCTACAAAAATATAAGTGATTTTAATGCCCCCCCCGATGATGGCCGTGTTGATTATAGATCTCAATTGGAGGGGTTAATTTTTTTTTAAGCATTTCAAAATGCACTCAAATATTTTTCAAGGACCTCATACACCCTGATGATGGCCGTGTTGAATGTAGATCTCAACCGGAGGGGTTAATTTAAAGCATTTTTAAATGCCATCCTAAATACCCATAAAATCCAAATTCTTTCACAAATTCTAAAAAATCCAAAAATATTTAAAATTGAAATAAATCCATCAATCACTTAAATAAAAAAACCCATCCACTCTCTGCAATAGTATGCAGGGGGTGGACAAATCAAAGTTTGCTTCAGCTCACATAAAGCTAATGCTTAGTAAAAAATATCACTAGGATTCATTCTCAAATAATCTCCTGCTAATAAAGAAGTGGTATGTATCCTTTGACTGGCGATTTTGCCACCAAATAGCATCACAGGATAAACGGTTATGACTCGGGGTCCTATAAATAGAGTGGTTTTGCCGGCAAATGACACCATAAAATACCAGTTATGGCCAGATCCAATACGCTCCTTAGTGACATTAAATCCTTGAGATATGAATCAATAGGATATGATCTATAGGGTACAAAGCTCTATGTTAGCTAAGGTGGATTCAAATTTATCCCCTTAGACAAATATTCACCCCAGGTCTACAAGGTCCCCTTGGACGAAGCAACCCATGGCTACCGATAAGGATCCTTCTATCATTTTGGGTTTACTGCCTCCTTTGACTAAGTAAACCAATGACCATGATGACCTGGATGATGGAACCATGGGATTTTGATCGGGTCCATCTTCCATTCCCCCACCATCAACTTTAAGTATAAGATAGTGAAATTTCTAATTTTAAATATCAAACTTCCAATATCCAAGCCCAATGTTTCTACTTTATGCTAGATAACATGTATTTATACGTATCTGATTGACGACTAGCCTTAATCAAAAGTTCTCTCTTTTTTTTGGGAGGGGTAATTAACTATAGCTGCTTGCACCTATAGGAAACTAGAACTCAGATCATAAAGTCCTCGCAAAATAAATAGAGAGTTTTTTGACCTTTCATTATTTCCCCCAGTTCAATTAGTTGTTTCGCTTGCCACTTTTCTTCGTAGAGAATCTTTAAATTAGGGCACTCATTTTTTCATATGTCCAGAGTTTTCCTAACATTCAGAAAAAACAAAATAATGTCAAGGAAATATTAACATCCTTACCATTATTTTACACTCTTTTTTCACTTTTGACACTTATGCTTTGGTGAGCTTTGTGATTCACTTGCTAAGACAATTTCTATCGTGCACCAACTAAGCTTTTTCTTTCCGTATCTTCAGCTTTTGAAACGATCGTTTTCACCTGCATCCAAAATTCTTTGACCAAAACTTGCTCGAAGGCATGAGTGAGCCAATCAGAATTATCAATAGATTAAATTCAGTCGCAAATCTTATATTCGATACAAGAAATAGCAATAACTTTGGCATCAAAATTGTTTTCAAGTAAACAACGAAGAATTTTATTGACTTTTTTCAAAAATTTGAACCCATCTTTCCTAAAGCATGCTAAGTTTTGAGCAATATGAATGTAACTCTGGTGTACATGTCCAGAGATCATTTCAATAAGTTTCATGGAAAATAATTAAAATCATGCATTAACAATTCAACTTGGATGCTTGATTTCACTAGTGGCCTTTCGCTATTGCGTGCAATTTTATCCCAAACTTGCTTACCAGTAGTGCCGTCGGCATACTAACTAAAAATCTTCAGGAATTTTAAAGCACAAGAAAAAGCAAATTTAAAATGACCTTTGCAATTTAAATTGAGCATCCATCCATTCTCTTCATTGGTCGCCTATTTCAGTCAAGGTTTCAGTTATTTAAAAAGACGGATATCGAGATTGTAATACAGTTCATAATTCACTTAATATCATATGACCACATGTATAATAACAATAAACAATCATGCTACGAAATCCATGATTGGCGAAGAAATAACATGCGCGAGTTTTCCAAAAAATCAAATGACATTTTTCAAATAATGGTGGTCTAGTATTGAATATCCCTTTCGGCAATTTCGATTGACAAAAATTTACCATGCGATCGAAATTTCAAAAGCTTTTTTAAAAACCTTATTTTACTGAAAACCGCTCTGATACCAACGACTTCGATAAGTTTTAGGAGTTTAGGGACCAATGGTGAACTGAGCCAAGGCTAACAAAGGAGAGGGGGATTTGGAAAACATATAAAAATCAAGGATAAAACTCCAAACCAAAAAAACCACAATCAAAGTGCGAGAATTAACACATGCAGGAACAGTAAAAAAAAGAAACACACCAGATTATATAGTGGTTCGGTCAGAACCATTACCTACGTCCACTCCTTGAGGCACCCGCCAAGTATTGCCACTAAACTAGTGTCTCTCCTTTAAGCCCCCGCATAGGCGAGAAGCCAACTCTTAACAAAATCACCTTCACACCTTCCCCCGGTGTGCGGTCAGTCGCACGGCTCCTTACACCAAAGATGTTCTTCTCTTGTGAACTTACACTCGAAGACAAGCCTGAATCCGATGGTACTAAAGTGCAAAGTTCCGGAGCCAACCGTGTGGCACCCTCACACGGTCACCTATCCCCTTCCGAAATTTCCCCCTCACAGGATCTTCTCACCTCTCTCAAAACTCTCACCCTTTCCTTCTCTCCCTTTCAAGCTCTTCTCCTTCTAGTTCACTCCCACAAGTAAGAAGCCTACAATGGCTGCCAAAGACACTACAAAGTGCCTTACATAGCTTACTATTAGGCCTCTCAAATCGAGCTATTATGCAAGTTGCCGCCTTACGTCCGGCATGATAGCCAAAATCGCCTGGCGATTAGCACAAAATGAGGAAAGAATTTTCCGCAAATATCGCCCTGAATGAAGCTGGACATTCTAATCGTCCCGGACGATCTTGCACATCCGGCCTGGACAAAATCCCATTTAAATGCTATTCAAAAACTGCTTGAGAAAATTTTTGGAAACAAATCGCTCTGGATCGTCCGGACAATTTATAGTCGGACGATCCACGGGGACGATGTCCAAAAATAAGATTTTCCTAAGTAGATATGGCGGACAATTCTTGCTGTATTGAGCCGATCATCCTGGCCGATACAAAATCGATCCAGGACGATGTGTTTTGCATAAAGACGGCGGCTTTTA